>NC_052035.1:10322882-10404541 GCF_015832195.1 Motacilla alba alba | reverse complement strand
TAAGCTGAGTATTACTGAAGTTTTATTAAACTATTCACTTCCTAGCTAGAGTCTAGATTTAAAGAACATTTAAACATTAACACTGCTGTCAGGCTGTAGTCATCTAATTCTCACCATTCTCAAACTATTCCATTTATAATATTAAGTTTTCCATTGAAAATTCTAATGTTACAATAACTGATATACATCATATACAAGAAAATTTACGAAGTCTAAGTAAAAGCTCTTGTTTTCACACCTGTAAAAGGTATACTTGCACAGGATTTTAAAAACAAGTATGTTTTTAGATTGCATTTCATCTGTACCACCTTCTGGCGCTGAAAGGAACAATTCAACCCAGCAAAAAAAGCCAAACCCAAAATGCACACATCCCCTCCAACAGAACGTAATTTCCAAGACATCAAATTTACATTGGGTAACAGCAGCATATGGATCCTGAGAGCTCAAATGAGAATGGATTCTGAGGGAAACTACCAAAAATCAACTCCTAAAATAGAGTTGTTTCAAACTTGAAGGTCTGTATCAGCCCACACCACTTGGGTGCAATGTGCAGGACACCTCCTGGGCAACATCCAAGAGTTCCAGTAACTCTACCACAGACCAACTGGTCCCTCTTCACCTCCCAGGTCTGCTCTGATGAGAGCAGAAATCACTAGAAAAGGTCTAAACACTCCTGAGATGGACTTGATAAGGGACCAAGCCCTCCTGGGGGGATCTGGTTCAAAACACCTCATACATCAGCATAAATTCCCAAAGTAATCATCCCTCAAATTACAGAAGATTTAGCATTCTTAAGGGACAAATGATACTACCTTGTGTCATGAAGAAATGGCCTTGCAAGTTGCTGCATGCCTAGTGGAGACCAGCACCTCCCTGGAGAGCAGCACGCGCTTGCAGCAATGTCCCTCTCACCCCCCTCCCTGTAACTGGCCCTCGGTGCTGGCAGCTTCCATGGAGACGGGTGGGACATGAGCCAAGACACTGACCTTTTGTTAGCTGAAGTGCAAGGGTGTGTGCTCAGCTTCTGTGGAACACAAGGAGTCAGGAGATGGAGAGACACTGGGTCTTTGTCCCCAGCTTTCTCCTAGAAGTATTTTACAACTGAGGATTTTTTTCTGAGCCAGATTTAACTACTTGAAGTGTAAAACAAAACCCGACGCCAAAGTACATTAAATCACTTCATAGGCTGTGATGATAAATGAAATGCAATTATTACCCTCCACTACTCCCAGAGTTTTCCCTAGACTGGCCTTGATTCCTGTCTGACTGAGCAAGGGACACCTCCTATGTGACCCACAGTGTCTCTCTGTGTGTCTCCCCTAAGACTATTCCAGTTGTCAAGAGGACTCTGGCAATGCCAGGAGAGAGGAAGAGGATAAGGAACTATTGCTGATTTGGTCAAGCAGGGTCCCCAGAACCCAAGAGGTACCGGCCAACCTATTTTGAGGTCAATCTTGAAGAGAATGGCAAATACCCAAAACATGTGTACTGGTAACACTGCAGGAATTCCTCCCATTCTCTTTCTCCTGGTTTATTTATCTTCTGCACAGACCTGTACCACTCCAGGCACATAGGACAGCATCACACTCTGTGACCTGCCACGGCAAGGCAGGACAGAACAGCTTGGCTTGCAAAGTGACAGCAAAATTCAATCCTCAGTACTTAGTTCTTAGTGGTTACAGCAGAAGTATGACTTTATTCTCAATCCTCTAGCCACTATCTATTTAATGATTAGTTCAAAGTACTTGACAAAAACTACATTGATAGAACTAAAAACAGCAGAACCAAGATGTTTTGTGTCCATCAGATGTTGTGTATATGTAAGAACTATACCCACACCAAACACCTTTCTGTTACAAACAGCTATATCACAGTAAGAATAAAGATTTGTAAACTAACTAACTAACTAACTAACTAAAAGCTACCAGTACAAAGCTAGATTGACATTCCTGGGACTGAAGGTCAGCAGAGTCTGTAAGGTCCAAGGACAGAGACATCCTTTAAGCTGCCAGTTGACACCATGACTATTCTTAAGGTGTGTGATTTTTATGATTCTTTAGCCAACGGAAAACATGTGAAGAGCTCCCAAGTAGCATGCATGCCTGACATAGTTTCAAGCCACAACACTATTCTACACCAATTTCTAGTGTCTCCTGAGCAGGACTCGTTGATCAGACATGGATAGCACAGATTCTTTATGTGCTAACTCAGTCACAAGTGACTCTTTCAGTTCTCCAGAACTACCAAGGTCCTGTTCAAACGGACACTGTCCAATCGAGCATGTGCAGGTTTTGATAAAGAATCCAGAATACCCAAATCCTCTGTACAAACAACCCGTGACACCTGTACATGACTAATCTAAAAAAACCCTCTTATCCTGTTTTGACAATGAGAAATCAGAATTTTTGTCCCATCACGTTTTGGGTTTCAGTGTCAATGTGCTGCCCCAAAATTCAGCTGAAGCAACTCACTGTGCATTACACGGGTCTTAGATCCAACACCCAGGAGCAGCCAGTGGAGGGTGGGGAAGGAGCAGCGCTGGCTCTTGGTGAGGCAGCTCACTCTCCTACTGATCTGTCCACAACATGAGCACACCCCAAAGCTGACAGCACCTCCTGACAGGTATGGGAACATGGTAGGTGTATGTTTGGAAGCACTAAAAGAAAAATGTGCTCTTTTCTGAGAGCAGTATGCCAACACATATGGAATTTCAATTCTGAACAGATGCTAGAGCTGCTCAGCAAATGGATGAGACAGATCATGGACCAGGTATTCCCTCAGCCTATGATTTCCAAGTGCTTGGCCCTGCAGTCTATGGGCAGCATGATGAGAAGGCACAGCCAATGCTACTGCACACACTGGCCACTGTTTTATACCATGGTGGATTTGGTTCTTTTCATCAGTAGCTCCAGCTACTATAATAAATGCACCTGTAATAAATGCCCTAAACTGAATTTAAAATAAAAGGATGAGACAAGCACTGACCATCAGCTTATCTTACCCAAGAGATTAACATGGAGTTTCACCACTGGCAGTTTAGAATATGGCATTTGGTGGGTCTTCTAATTCAGCCCTTTAAATACCCAGGTGAACCTCCCCTGGCTTGATGTCAGAAACACAATTTAAAATAACAGTAATTCCTAATTGTCCCATTTTGTCCCATGGGCCACTTGTAAGGACAGGAACAGGATCCTTACTGGCTGGAGGGAGGCGTGGGCTAAAGAGACTGAGGTGCAGCTGCAGCTAATGAGCCAACACATTTCCAGGGTGAAACCCAACGAATCCTCTGGCAGAAAACCCTTCATTCCTCCCAGGCTTAACCAACAGCATTGCTTGGTGTGCTCACTACACACAGAACTAGAATCTCTCCCATCAGGTGTCGACAGACACAGAACCCCTCCCCTGAGGAAATTCCCCCTGCAGGTACAGTTGACATTGCAACACCCAGCTGTGAAGGAGGCTTCTGCACGCAGAGCAGGACAGAACTGCCACAGCATCTGGGGGGACAGATGAGCCTGACAGTTCCAGGTATTTCTGAACCTCTCAACACAGGGTCTCAGCACTGCCAGGCCATTGTGGAGGCCCAATTAAGCAGGATTTCCAGTGTAGGGCTATTAACGTTGCATGAAGGATTAGCAGGTTGTACTTGTATCCCAGTCCCTCACCGACACCCAGAGGCTGATTTTACACCACCAGCAGGTACATTATCCAAAGGAAACTTGGCTTCTATTCCAATCGTTAAAGAATATTTTTGTACAGCACTTAAGTCTATTCTGGTTCTTTCCCCTTTCCCTCTCCACCCAATCATTCTTTGGAGTTAGAGCTTCTGAAAGCCACTTCAAAAACTAATCCAAATTTCTATACTAGTTATCTCATTTGTGATGAGCTGTTTTGCTGAAACGATTACCTACTTTTTTCAATTTTTAAATACTAGAATAAATGTGCTATTCCTTTTCTCTGTACAGTTTTCACAGCTCTTCAAAAAAACTTTTAATTTCTGGCTCTAGTTGATGTTAAAACTTTTAAATGCTATGGAGATAAACTACAGGCTGTTACACCTGAAGAGCCCATTTCACAGTGACTCCAGTAAACCTGTTTTTTGGTGGTTTTCTAAATGCAAAAAAAGCATCACAGCTCCTCTTACAGGACATTAAAACACTTCTGTGCAATACATTTTGCAGCCATGCAGAGTGCTGTAATTTGCTCTACAGAATTAAGATTTTGGCATAAGGCTGTTTATACACCAGCACTACTGTCTCTGGTGTCCAATATCATCTTCATGTTTCTCCTGTGTTCTCTTCCATCTACATTAATCTACTTTCTTTCCCCAGGATGAAAGTCCTCCAGGCAGTGTGAGAGGAGTCGATGGCTGTGTCACGTCCAGCTTGCACAGAACTTTCTGCAGTGGGAGAAGGACATCAGGAACGCAGCACTTGAGAGGGCACTGCCCAGTACAGAGGCAGCCCAAGCCCCTCTGGGTTTTAGTGCTCCTTTTCAGACTTCCCTCTCACTACAATAGAGTGTTCTAGGGAAAAAACCAAAACTCCGCAACTAACTTCAGTCTTATGCACAGTATATGAACTTCTGTGGCACCAACAGTAAGGAAGCTGGTAATTAACATTTTTCTTTAACAATAAATCTGTAAAATTCCACAAAATTAATAATGCAACCTAAGCAGAGAACAGCCACTTGTGATCCACTTGTTCAGAACTGGATCATATTTACTACTTAATAAAGTAGATGTTTATGCCTTTGGAGGGAAGAAAATCCGCAGTGCTGCAGCAGTGCAGTTGTAATAAACCCATTAATACCTGTTAGAAAGTATTTACACAACAAGTGTAAAGGCTGAGCAGAGCTGAGCAATTTCATCCTGGGACAAGAGCGGATCTCTAGAGGCACCAGCACTGCTCTTACACCAGCTGACAGGAACACAGGTGTGCACAGCCCAGTGCAGCCAGTCACCCACGCAGGACCTGCCCTGCCAGCGTTCTGGGTGTCACTCCAGACTCGGGCAGTAACCTCGGCCTCCAAGTCCCACAGCTCCTCGGGCTCAGCCGCGGGTGGCTGCGGTGGCCGTCCCTGCGCCGTTGTCGCAGCGCTGCAGCTTCTCCGCTCCGAGCGGGGCAAGGTGAAGGCAGCCACTGGCACACAGGGCAGCACAGGCTGCTGGCCTGCGAGGGAAACACCTCACCCCTTTGCCAGTAGCTGAGAATTTAACTACCACATTTCCCCTCTGGATAGTTGTTGGAGAGGACAGGCAGGATTTCCCAACCTCCGAACTGGTGTGGTTCAGCAGTTTCCCACTGCCAGTCAGCCCAGGTCCCAAGAGGAGTCATCTGACACAGCAGCGTGATGACCCCCTCCTGTGTGACTTGTGACAGGAATAACCTGAACAGAGCAGAATTTAACCAACCCCCCTGCCCCAAGCAGTGGCCACTACCGAACTTCAATCCACGAGTTCTTCCGAGGTGAAACCTTTCGGAACTGAAAAAACGGAGTAAAAGACACGGGTGAGCAGGTGCTTTAGCTGCCAGTCCTTAAGCACTCCACAACGGGAAGCTACTTACCAGTTCTGAGCCAGCTGTGCCCAGTCCCGTGCTGGGGCCGCCTGACATCTGAGCCTCGGGCACTGCTCAGCGCCGCTGGGTGCCCCGAAGCCCCCTCTGGTGGCACCGAGCACCGCTGCCCGCGGCTGTGCAGATGAGGAGCTCCGGGACCGCTGCAGCTCCCAGCCTGTTCCACTGCTCTCTCCTCACACCTGCTTCTGCAGGGCATTTTGTAACTTCCTTCACAGATAACTCAGTGCTAGCCCTAATTCACACGTGTTGAGCTGCTCTTATATCGGTTTCAGCGTTAGTTTTCACTGTTACCTGCCCCATCTCCTTCCACTTTCAAGACCAAATTAAACTTTATTGAACACTAGTGTCTGGCACATGCTGCCTGCCCCACTGCTGCTCTTTGAAAGCCTCCATCAGTTCTGATCTGTACTGCAGCTAAGCTGCCTGTGTGCCAAGCCTCTACATTTAAGCACACAAAGTAAACCTGTCACTAAAGTTAATTCAGGAGACTCAGAGACAAGGGCCTGCCTTCCCTGCAGTGATTTGTGTTCAAGCCAACCTGCAGCTCTGTGCTGATGCACTTCTGTAGCTTTGACACACAGGCTTTTTTTTAATCTACATGATACGGTAGTGATGTATCTGATCTCCATGAGACAACTGCATCTTTACTCCTACTCCCCTCTTGAGGGAGAGAAGCACTAGCTGAGGCAAAAAAAGGGCTTCTTATTTTCCAGACTGCTCATGGATTGGCATCATCACTCCTTGCAGGGACAGGCCATCTTCAGGTTCCAAGTTCAGCACAGATCAGACACAGCGAATCAGCAGCGAACTTGACTCTAAGTGCAGGTGATCACCTCAAAAAAAATCCCTTTTATTTGGGGACTAGCAAAGAACTTTTTCACTGGCTATGCAGTCAAGTGAGCAAGTTCAAAGAACTGAAGTAAAATTAGTAAAAGAAAGCAAAACAGCAAGAGGGTGGTGAGAGTTTTTAATCAAACTTTCATCACTTTCAGTGTTGATGATGAGATAAACCACCCTCATATGCACAGTGCCTCTGGAAGCTGTACCAGGTTTCTGCCCCCCACCCTTCCCCTGAGCAATGGTTCTCACATTCAATCCAAGCACCCCTGATGGCAGGAGTGCTGGCCTGCTGTCTCCGAATGCCTCGGGTGTGCTGCTGGGTGTTTGAGAAGCACAGGCCAGGAGCAGGGACCAGCCTTCCTAACTTAAGAGACGGCAAAAATCTTCACGTGGCTGCCAGCCACAGGGCACGTGTGACATACCTTGCAGAGCAGAGAAGGGGAGCTCCAGTAGTTCAGAGGCAGGAGATGAAAATGACTCCCCAGGAATCTCACTGCTCCTTTTAACTGGCTGGGTCCCAGGGGATGTTGGCTTCAGCACCACTATGGTCTGCCTCCCTCCACAGGCAGGGCTCAGGTCTCGTGCCAGCTCCAGGCCAGCACAGCCCCTGCCAGTCTCACGACGGGAGTTCAGCAGTGGAGCAGCCAGGTTATTCTGCTGTACAACCCTTCCAAGCCAGGTCTCCAAGGTGAATTTTTCAGAACTTCTGGCAGACTCATCTTAGGTATGCTGATCATTATTGGTCTGTCAGCAGCCCCTGTGAAAACTCCTCTAGCTCAAATATTTAGGCCAGACCTACATACGGGGCAGCCAGGTGTCCCAGAAAGTGGACAGTACCACAATCAGTAGTTCTTTCCATTTCCCTGGTACTACTCAATACTTACTGCCTCTCAGATGGGCCTACATTGCAGAATACAGCATTAAGCAGGATACCTTGTCTTTCTAGGAGTCAATTCAATGCCAGCAGTAGTTCAGTTGTAACAGTACGGAACCTGGCACAGCCTAGTTTTTCCTGTGGAGAAGCACACATACCCAAAGGAATCCAGTTTACCTAAACCAATCCTGGCAGGCAAACATATCTACGGCTTAAGAAGCAAAGTTTCAGTAAAATCTATTTTAAGTGAAGCTAAACCAACAGCAGCATATCCACATCCACTGCACTCAAGAGCCATAACTTCAGATGGCACGATCTTGCCTGAAAAGCAGCATTAAATTGGCACCAGCCTGTGGGTATACAAGACCTTATCTTTAACTCTTCATATCAGTACTTACAACTCCCTACATCACTATTACTTCCTGAGCCATGAATCCTGTCTTTAGTGCACTCTATATTCCTTCCTGCTCTCTGTAGTTTATTTTCTTTCTTTCCTGTCTTCATGCTGTTATTACATAAGGAAAAAAAAATCAAGACACAAGGAAATGCACACATAAATTATGCATGCTATAATCCTGCCATTTTGATACCCACAGCAGTTTCTGCTGGTGGTGCATCCCACTACCCGTGTTCCATTCTCAAAATCTCCTTATTTTGTTAGAGGTGTACAGGAACAAACAGTCCAAGATCTGTAACTACACACACACATCCTGCTCCCTTTGTGTGTGGAAGAGTTCAGCTGCAGAAGAGATTAAAAATCCTGAAAATGGGCAACAAAAGGAAATTTGTATCACCAGAGCCAGGGCTCCTACTTCCAGGAGGTGGCAGCGTTGTATCTTCGGAATCCCTGCTGAGAAGCAGGAGCAGGACCACAAACATTGTTTCTCTGAAGGAAACACTCCCCCTTCCAAACCCCACTCATTAAGAACTGTAGAGAAATACTGGTACCAAAGGTATGGCCACAAATTGCCACAAATCCACATTGTATCTGTCTGCAGTTAATGTAAACACAAGTTTAGTGATTTGGTGTGACAAGGGCTTGTTACTCTGAAGTTCTCCCACAACAGCAATTAACTTAAGGCTTCCTTTTGACCTTTCATCTAATAAACCCTCCTCACTCTCCTGCAAGCTTAGCTGCTCTTCCCAGGAAAAGCAGGCAAGATATTTAAACAGTTTAACACCGTGATTAAATTATCACTTTGTGTATTTGAGTCTAATAAATCAGGTGAATTTCAAAGCTTGAAAGCACTTAGGAATACTTCGTATACTTAGGACTGGGTAGTTTAAAAACTGGAATACTGCAAATGCTTACCCTCCTCCCCTCCTTCGGGATCCATTTTCTATTTTAAAACTACATTTGCTGCTGACTTCTGCTTGACAATTCTCAGCAAAAATACAGAAAAAAGTCTCTTACAAGTGTTGCTGTTGTAACATGGATCTCTGAACAATGTTCATAAATCTCAACAATCCACATACTTGTATGAATTTGGAAGCCAGGATGACTTCTGAAATGCAATATAAGAGCTCAGCACAGCGTATTAAATTAATACTAATTTTCCTAACAAAAGTAAAAGCAACTCTTCTGAAAGGGAATATGACTCAGGCCTAATTTCCTTTTATGTGTACTTCAAATGGTGTCTGAAACTTTAAATGTACTTGTACTTAATATTCATTTATCAAATCAAGGTACTTCCTGTGCTAGTTTTTAAATTAGTCGAAAGGATTATTTTCACAGGGCACAGAAAGATGGAAGACAGTGTCATTTTTCAGGGACCAGATTCTGCTGTACCAAGTCACTTCCAAGTACGGCCCTAACTCACATCCCCAAAGGAAACAGGAAAGTTAGGAAGTGAGGATAACACAAAGTAATGGGGTAACAGAAGGAAAAAAATATTACTGTTCTGCATAACTACACAGTAGTAGCACCAAATATCCCTTTTTTAACAAATGCAGAACAGCTTGGGAGAAGGTGGCAGGCTTAGATGCAAATACAATATATGCTCTGACCACCCAGTACATCTTTGAAAGTGACTTGATTTCCTTGGTACTACTTAAAAAAACAACTACCTCACGTATTAACAACAAAGTCTTGCAACTCACAAGTACTAAGTAAACACATAAAATAAATCTATGTTTGAAATTATAAACTGTCTGATGTAAAGAGTATTAGAGAGTGATTCTGTCAATCAGGTTTAAGTTTTCTTAATTCCTAAAAGGCCTCCTGCACTGAAGTTGCAAACAAGGATTTGGTGAACATGGCTGGAAGCTCTGGAAGAACACAGGCAGCATTCTTAAAAACTGCATTTGGAAGTCCTTTGCCGCTTCTGGACTACAAGTCCTTCATAATCAATGTTCAGCAATGCAGAATTCTAAAGTCGGAGTTGCTTGGTTTGAAGATTTGCATCTAAACCAGACTATGTTTGGTCCAATAAACATGTCTTCCATGACCAGCTCAGGCTTGAGACTTCTCACTCTTAGATACCTGAAGTGAAGAGACGCTCACAAATTCCCCTAATGCTGCAACTCTTAGGTTTTGAACACCATATAAAGATTTCTTAAAGAAATAAAATCTGGTAGAGTACTTTAGCAGATGGTGCATTGGCAGCTTCTCAGGAAGATTACAGCTCACACCTATCCACTCAAAAACAGGACACGTTTGTCCCCAAATACACAAACAATTTATCTGGGCATTTAGTAATGGCAGAGTTCCCACATATCAATGCAACTTACCTTAAAAAAAAAAATCTGAAGTTCTTCCTTGCATTTGATATGAGAGTTGTTCATCACACGAACTAGGCTGTTCTCTATTTGTTGCTAAAGAATGGTATTTACAATGTTTTAGAATCAATTGCACTATTTAGCTGCAGGAATCCAACTTTCTACTGGAAGTAGTTAAATCTGTAAAACCTATAGTGTGGTAAATCTTAAGAGCAAACTCCCTTGAAAAAACCCTCAAACCTTCTGCCTCAAAACCTGTATTCCTGTCTCTTAGGAAAAAACAAACCCTACAGGAATAAGGGCATTTTAAGTGAAATAGTTCTATGGACACTCGTAACTGTTACAGTCAGAAAAATCCAATGCAAAATAAGCCCTTCTAGTTTCATTTATGTCTTTCCACTAATTTTAGATATGTTTAAAACACTTCTGTTTCTGACAAAAAAGCTAAATTTTCTTTAAAATAATCTAAAAAGTATGGCAGTTAATTAAAATACATATCTTAAGGGAGTAACTATACAAAAGGTCAAGGGCCCAATATGCAGCAAAAATACACAGAGAAAAATTACAACCATTTAACTTGATGTGGGCAAAGACCATTAAAATATACCTGGTATGTGCTATTCATCAACAGCAATTTAGGGTAGCTGGTGTTCCCTCAGTGCTTAAAAGCTTCAACTAGAAAATCTCACCTTAAATATTATTTATAAAGTTATCAGTTACTTTACATGTAAGTGTTCAATAATTAGGTTTACTTATCAAAATAAAATGTAAATTGGCTGAAGTGTGGTCACAAAAGCTGTGAGAACTGAATTTCTGATTCATTATTCTTCAAATGAGAAAGCGGAGGTCACGTGGTTTGTAACTGAAATGTCAGATTTCATCTCAAGTTCCACAACTGCATTATAAAACTACTCAGAGTGAGTCAATCAAAAAAAATGTCATAAGCAAAAAACTTGTTCAGGCTTCAAAGCAGTATTTACTTACCTTCGCATGAATTACAAGGATACTACTCAAAACCTGCAAAAATATGCAAGGCAGTATCCCTGCCCAACATCCAGCTGAGATGTGCTCTTGTGTGTGTGGATAATGTGTGGAATATGAACAGAGAAAGGGGAAAAATAAAAAGGAAAATAAAGATAATAGAGTTCTGCCTCCCCCCCAGCATAAAAGTAAAGGATGGTCCTTAAGTTATTTCATGTAAGAAAGAAAAGCAGCAGGAGAATACTTGACAGGTAAAAGCTGTTTGCAGACGTGTCAAGTATCGTTGGATACCACGTTGAAGATTTCACTCTCGGCACCAGGCACTGAAAATGCAAGACCTGAGAGACAGGTGCCAAATCTAAATTACAAAAATACAATTGAAATTAGTACAGGCAATTGCTGATTCACAGTGCACACTGCACAACCTTTTTGTAAAATTTAACACAAATGTTTCAATACTTACCTTCTAGATTAGAAACAGACACTTTCTTTATGGGAAAGATTTCAAGCTTAACCATGTAGTTTTCATCCAGAAATCAGCCGGGCAGATCAACAGGCTCTTAATCATACAACTGTCATATGATACAAATGAAACTCCTGAAAGTGTCTCTCATTTGTGTGTATCTGTGTGTGAATCTTTGAAGGTGGAGAAAAGTAGCTTGGTGCCACAGTAAGAAAAAACCCCCAAATCCTAAACTCCCTAGTTTTGCAGAGTCAAGAATGGATGGGTACTCAAAGAAAATATGATTATTCAGGAATATCCCTAAGCCATACATACATTTGAACAACAGTGCAGGTGAAATGGCAGCAGTCCTTTCAGGCTTTACAGCATTGTAATTATGATCGCTGGCCCAGGACGGCGTGACGGGTTCTGCTGCTGGCTCTCGAGCAGGAGCTTGGGTGTTGGCCTCAGTCTTGGCTGTGCTCACAACAGTCTTCTTCACATTCACCTCTCTTTTCTCAGGCAACTGTCTCTTTTGGTTTGAAACTGGTTTGATGCCCACCTGGATAATTAAAAGTCGCTTGATTACTAATAATCATCAAATATATTGCATTTCACAAACAAGCAGAGAGAGTTACACACATGTACACTGGTTTCTTTTACAGTAAACTCCTTACTTTTATAGTGCACCATTTGAAGTTATTTGATTACTCCAAAACCCAGTAATTTGAAGTTTAGTTTAAGAAGCCAAAATTAATTTGACTTAAAGTAAAATAAAAAATATGTAACTACTTAAAATAGTACTTTCTTAAAAGTCGTTGCCATCTAGACGACCCTTGCAAGGAACTATCTCCATCTAGAGGCAATTATTAAGATTTTTTAAGAACTACAGGAAAAGATTTTATTATCCTTACCACAGGAAAAGGCAAGAAAATAACAACAAAATAGTAACAGAAAGCTCCTCTTCAGAGCAGGATATGGCAGTCTTACTTAAAGCAGAGCACAGAAGTAAGGCACAGTGCTCCAGGGCAACTGCTCTGGATCATGAACACAAGCTTACCTGCTGCTGAGGTTTTGGTATGCCAGGCTTTTCAGATTTTGGTTTGATCTTCTCTTTAGGTTTTGGTTTTGCATCCTTGCCAGAGCTCAAGATCTTCATGGTGGCAGCAGCGTGTTTGAGGATGCAGTCGTTGCTGCAGTACACGGAGTCGGGCTGGGCCACGTTGAAACAGCCAGGGCCGATGCACTTGGAAGCACCAGGAGCTTCAATTACCTTCAATACAGACAGAAATGGAGTGAGGTCAGACTTCAAAGGGGAAACAGCAGGAACAGCCTCTCTAGCGTGGAGCAATGCTTACACAGCTCACGTGCAGACTCTGCAGCTCTGACCTGCACAACAGCCAATGTGAGAACAACAGCAGCTCATGACACAACACAATTCATACAAAGGAAAGAGTTCCACTTCTCTAACACATTTTTTTTTGGGATATGCTGCATTTTCAAATGGTTGGCCTGCTAGCCCTGAGATAAAGGAAGCTGGTTTCCTAAATTTTCAAATCCCATACGTACACAAATGCTTTTCACTGATCCTCGATATCATGTGAGAAATGTCCTTAATAATGCAAAGCTGAGTTCTCAACAGCAAGGTCTCTAAACCATCCCCATCAGCCGCTGTCCTCAGCCAGGGACACCCGGAAGAGGAAGAACTCAGATACTCAGGTGTACAGATTATTCTTGCTCTAGAGGTTTTACCAATCTTAATTTTAGAACTCCAACTTAGATTCTTATACACAACTTTCACATAGCCTCCTACTCCTTACACATTTATAGGTCTGCCTCTGCAATCTGAATTTTCCTCTAATTCAAAATCCTTCTCCATTTATATTAAGGTGTTACAGATGAAGAACTTCCTCTTCCAATGTCATGATTCAGAAAATAGCACATTCCTTGAAAACAGAGTGCATTAAGTTGAAGTCTAGAAATACCTGAAAGCTCTTTAGGCTCCAACTTACCACCTCCAGATACTGTGATTTTAATCTCTCTTCTAAATTACTCCTAAAAATGACACAAGACACTCAGAACTACTGTAGTTCTAAACAACCTCTTGCCATTTGTAACTACCAAAAATAAGTTTTTCAGGAATATTTCTAGTTAAATAAATATTATTTGCACAGTGCAGTTGACTTCTCTGCAATCAAAACTCAGTACACAGCTTTATCTGCAGGAGCCTGATAAAACCTGGATTTGGGAATTTTCCCATTATGTACACACTTGAGAGAAGTAAAGATAAAGAGCACTTGGTGATATTCAGTAGCAGAGCCAACACCAACAGCACTGGACTCTCAAAAACCTTTGTGTACAAAGGTGTACAAATGTATTTGAAAATATTTTTGAGAATACTGTTTTCCACATATTTACCTTAAAACAGTAAGTATTTATATATTCAGCTCAAACTATTCTATCTATACATTAATCTCACTGCTGCCATGGTCAGCTCTGAAATCTAAAGGGAAATGCCCAAGACACTGGCACTACTGCAGCACCTTAGGCAGAACAAAGACAACTGTAGCACTTGTTTTTTTTTAGTTCATGTACATTAAGCTGAAGAAGCTTCTATGCCTTTCCAGCTGGGCATGGAACTTTACAGTACAAAATTCAACCTTCTTTCAGATTTTGAAATAGTTCAAAATATACATTTTTAGATTTAAAAAGGCAGTATAAAGTAATTCATTATTTGCTGATAACCCAAAGCAGTATCAGGACAAAAATCAGATCTTTAAAGACTAACTGGAAGTACAGCTGGAATTAACTCCAACAGAGACTTGTCCATGTTAAGCAAAAAGTTTCACGACCATTGAAAACACCCAAAATGTTTGACATTGTATTTCAAAGATAGTATAAAACAGCACAGGATTCCAGTATTTTTATTAAAAGAATACCACACTGTTCGACTTCCAAAACAGTATTCAAAAAGGGAGAACAGCACAAACTATTTCCTACACCTATATAAAACTTTTAAATCCCTCACTTGAAACTAAAGTTTTAATTCCCATACTAATAAGAACTATGGATAAACTTCTGCTAACCAGCAGTGTTCAGTGGGCTGTTCAGCTGATGTGTAACTTCAAAATCAAGTCAGATTTATAGCCATACAGGTGACTGTCTCCACGTACTCAGTGAAACATGAAAAATAAGAAACAATTAAAATACTTACAGGTTGAAATATCTTTAGTTTTTTCTTTCCACTTGGATTTGCAGCTTTTTCAATCCTACCCTTGATTCCTTGGTCCTCAAATTGATTTTTGTTCAATTGTTCCTATGCTTGTGAATTCTGTGCCATCTGCATTTCCTTGCTCCATTTTAGCTTCCTGCTGGTCTAGTTCTGAAACAGGCTCATCCTGTCCCTGGAGAATGGTGCAGTTTGGACAGATATAGTCCTCACCATTCCTCTCCAACAATCGCCCTCGAGCCTCAGAAATACCCACGCAGTCGCCATGAAACCACTCCTCACATCTATCACAACAAATCATAAACCTGGAAAAAAAAAAAAAACCACCAATGAACAGTAAAACACTGTGAAATGAAAAGACAATTAACATTCAATGAATATTTCAAGCAACACAACTTCAGCACCCCAATAAAGCACCAGTGCACGGTTCTGCCTCACTGGTTATTTCTGTATTTGTTTATCCTCTTTTAAGTATTTGTTCTAAACTCCCTGCCAAAATTCAGTACACCCAAAAACTCATTCAAAAAGTAACCACTAGCACCTAGTTTAATTTTTAATCACAGAAAAATGCCAAGTCCTTGCACTGTGTCTGCAGCTGAGCCCTCTGCCTACCTGTTGTTATGAGGCTGACGACAAATACAGTACAGGGCGTTTGGGTCATAGATCTCAGACTCAGGTTTGCTTTTGGGCTGTTCTTCAGGTTCCTCATCTGAGGCCCCCTTTGCACCAAGGGCAGGCTTCTCCTCCTTCTGAGCCTCCAGATCTTCAGTGTCCTCCTCAGACACAACCACCTGACTTGCAATCTCAGTGCTGTCTGCAGTCTCAGGCTCCTGTTTGACAGGCAGCTCAGACTCACCCTGTTTTTCAGGTGTGACATCATCTGTTTTGGCAGGATCTTTTTCTGAATTCCTTTTCCTCAGGTGGTTCTGCACATCCTTCAACACCAGCTGAGGAGGATTCTGCTCAACACGTTTCTTTCTTAGCCGATTCTGCAGCTCCTTTAGTGTTAACCCATCGCTGTCACTATCAGAGGTAGCCTCTTCCTCTTCCTCCTCCTCCTCTTCTTCTTCCTCTTCCTCTTTTGCGGGTCTGCTTTTAGAGCTTTTTTGCTCCTTACAACTCCTGGTGCAAATCCTCCTAGTGACAGGTTTTGTATCTGGAGTGCTCTCAACACTGTCTTCAGAAGCAGTTTCAGCATCAGTGGCTGGCCCAGAGGCTGCTTCACTGGAGTCCTCCAGGGTAGTGGGAACACTCCTCCTCCCCCTGCGCCTCACCGTGGTCAGGAACTCTTCCACTCTCTCTGTGCGCTTCGGCTGCCGCCCACTCCTCCTGAGGTTTATGCCTTGCTGCTGCTGAGGCTGCTGCTCGCTGGCGTCCACATCAGCATCTCCTGCACCCTCTCTCTTGGCAATCGTGGTCCTCCGAAACCCCCAGGTTTTCCTGAACTCTTTACTTGTTGGCTTGACAGACTTTTGCTCCTCCTCATTGCTTTGCTCACCTTTATCATCCAACACTGATGCTAAAAACAAGGGAAGAGATAATAAAGTGGTGGTAATCAATGATGTGCTTTCATAAAACCTTTTTTCAATGTGTTCTTTTCTTTGTAACATCTATGTATCTCTACTTTATGTGATGAGCCTCAAAGCAGATAAAATATTTTCTTGTGAAAGTAGTGCAACAGCAATTAAATACATCACCGATCACTGTGACAACATAATCCAGCTGTTCCTGTTACAAACTCTTGAGTTATTTAAAATCATTTACATGCATGTAACACACATACATACATGATGGACAAATAAGCACATTTTCAACTGCAAAGGAAGAACTCTTACCAGGAGAACTGTTTTCCATGTTGTCAGTATTAGCTTCAGACTCTAATGGCACTGTGTTTCCAGCTTGTTCCATAGTACAGGCAACACTGTTCCCACTCTGAAATGCTGAACAGAAGCAAAATGTCCAAAACTCTCATTCAAAAATATTCATAGCCCAAGTAATTGGTAAATATTCCGATTTCAGTATTAATTGTAACAACCACTTGTATTTCAAGCCACAAATGCTCCTTCAAAGTACTAAGTTAAACATGTGGGTTTGGATACTGTACTGACATATCATTGAGTAGCCTTAGGATTTCTGATATTCTGGTATTTCTCAAAAAAAACAACCAAAACAACCAAGCAAAAAACTCCTTCACAGTATGAATCTACCCCTGGGGTTTGTCTAGGCAAAAACTCTACAGCAGTTCCACTCACTTCTGTGTGGAATTAAATGTAAGAAAGGCTGGTCCTCGACATGGTTATTTACAAAAATGTTTTCAGCCTATGTGATCTACTAGAATGACCCCAAAAAAAAAACCTGATTCAGCAAAGAACTTCCAACTGTCACAGACTCAGCCACAGAAAAAAGAAAATCTGTGCTGACAACCAGATCTGTTTTCTCAAAAGTCTTTCCCAGCTTATTTGAAGACTGAGAAGGCAGAAGCAAATGACAGAAATAAATGTAGGATCTGTATTTTGATAACTTTCAGAATAACCTGGCTTGAACAAGTATTAAAGTTGATATATTTCCAATGAGCTGCATGCCCTGGAACTGCTCCCAAGGGCACAGACACTGCTCTGCAGCCACTGCAGTGACACTGCTCCCAAGGAACTGAGTGTGCACTAGTAACTGTACCTCAAAAAACAGGCTAAACAGAAAGTTATTTGAAAACAGAGGAGACAACTCACTCTCCCCAAGGATGTTTCTGGATATGTGTATCTCTGGCTGAGGAATTGCAAAGGTACACCAAAAGGGAACATGAGCAGAATTCCTGGATAACAGCACTGAAGGAGCAGGTGCTTTTAACTGCTGTACATAACACAGGTACAAGTTTTCAGAGACATTCTTCAGAAAGCTTTTCCCAGTTTTCCAGTGCTCCCTGGGAATAAATGCCTCCTTATTTCATGTACTGCATCACTTCCATCACTGTTTTGTCTTAACACAATCCCTCCTCTGCAAATCCTCTGCTTTCAGTGTTACATTTAACACTGCTGGAACAGAAATGTTAAGGGGCAGTGCTATGGAAACAAAAATCTATGCAGATACGTTGAAAAAATTAACACTTCAGTTCTAACTGTGAATACTATAAATGTCACTGGAAAAGCAGCAGACGTCAGAACGTTAATTTAAATAGTAACTGATTACTTTTAAGATTACAGACAGAATAAAAAGTGAAATTTAAGCCTGCAGTACACAGGCAAAGAGCTCAAACTGTCTCAACCCAGTATGAAATTCCTTGAAGTTCCCCCATTAAAAAAAAAAACCTAAAAAGAAATTTTCAACTCTTTTTTATTTTTAAACAGCACTAAAATTATATTTTTACCAAAAATGTCACAATATAATTAAGGGAGCAAGTCAAAACAAAGTTTACACCTTTGTTTACTCTGGAACATGAAGAAACATTCAAACCTACAAGCAGAGCTTACCCAAATTCTGAGATAGAAATTTCAGCTAAAATGTAAATAACTAAGAAGGCTCTCCAATGTCCTCTGTACCTGACACAGCATCAGAGGCTCGGATGGTTTCTCCTTGAAGGGCTGAGCCAGAGGAGGGCAGCACAAGATCAGAGTCATTCAGCATCCTCCAGCCAGCACATGCTGAATTTCCTGACTCACAAGTGTCACACAATCTCTGAGTTGTCAGCAGGTCCAAATGCTATCAATCCTCTTTTTCCTGCTGGCTCCTGGAAAACAAGAAAGGGACAAAATAAGGCATCGATATATTTATTAACTTATCTTGCTGCTGTTTAACTAAATTAGGAATTGTTTTGCTTCTATTACATTATAAAGCAAATTCTATTATTTTGTCTTCTTGACAGTTTTGCACTTTCAGAAATACACTGGAATTGGAAAAAAGGTCAAAATTAAGCAACTAAGCAACCTCCCCAGTTACCAACAGCTGAGACCTTCGGAAGAAATACAAAAGATGACTGCACTCTCATTAATTCATTTAGATTCAAATAAAATTTTAAAAACAGCAACAAAACTGTAATGAAGAATTTAGTCCATGTGCAGCATTTAAAAGCATTCTGGGAGTGGAATTTATTAAGCGCAGACTGTCAATGAAAATACAGAAATGCATTTAAACTCCATTAGCACAGCCCAAATTACAATAGGGCAGATTTACTGATTTATACAAAATTTCAATCGGGAGACACTGCAGCTTTGAGTGCCTGAGTTTGACCATCAGTAGGCAATGCCTGCACTAACCCAAAGCAGCCTATCAGACTGCAAGAGAACTGGAGAAGAATTTGGGAGGTAAAGGAGGACCAGCTGGACAGGATGAACTGGACTATGACATTAGTGAAGACAAAAGAACGAAACTGAGCACAGACCCTGTGAGTCAGCACTCTGCAATGAAAGATGCAGGGGAACTGCCACAGCAGGTGTAGTAACTAGAACAAGAATAATTCTCTGAAAGGAATAGAAATTGGTTATTAACACTTCAGGTGAGGAGACATACAAATTTTAAAATAAGTTAGATAATCCCTCAGACACGTCAATATATAGTCAAACTTTGATTTTTAAACAATACCTTTTTTTTTTTTTCCACAAATCTCTGAAGCCCCCAACTCCTAAAGCATCTGTGCTCTTCAAAAATCACTTTTTATTCCCTAATCAATCATCACCTCTAAGTGTTCTCCAATGTGACTGTCCCGAAAAATAAGGAATGAGGAAAAGACAAAACCCTCCCCAAATGCAATTTCCATCAGAGGATCACTTTATTTCATGAACTATAAATCTCAAGATTTGCACGACTGTGGCAGAGCAGAATTAGTAAAAACACTACTAATTGTAGTAATTGGAGTATAGAGCTAGATTCACATCAGTGTTTGTTCTCCCCCTGAGTCTTTCCTATAGGGGATTATGTACATTCTGCACCTCAATCAACCACTACCACTCCAAGAACAGAAGGAAAAACTAAACAGCAAAAAAGAACAGAACACACTAATGATAAAGACCCTGGTGCTGTATCTCATGGCTCTGAGTACCTGCTCTAATAGGTATTTTGCTCCACTGCCTGAATCAGGGATTATATCCAGGGACTCTGTCACTGAGTTTAAAGTGCCTCCTTCCACGGTGTAGTTCTGCAAGAAAGAACCTTTCCATCTCCCTGTTCAGAATCTCCAACTGATCACACATCACTCCATTTTTAAGTGATATTAAAGGGAGAGGCAAGTCAGCTAATCACTTCATTTAACTCTGTATTAAACCACAAAACAAACTCAGCCTGCAGCACACACAAGAAGCACCTCCTGTTTGGGTATTTACCCTGAGGAAGGAACTGTGTGCTGGGCTGCGTTCACAGGGCTGCACCCGGGCACTCAAGGCCTGTGTGCAACCTGCTCTTCAAATGATGTTTGAGTCACCAAGTATCACCACAACATTCCAAACCCAGAACCAGCATCATCTCTCAAGAGACACATCTGGTTGAACACAAAGTGCATTTTGCAGGGTCACTCACTGCACACCCAGTGCCTCAGCTGCACAGGCTCCAGCTCTGATCCAACACAGAACAGCAGTAACACCTGTGATTCCTGAAAACAAAGATTTATGCCAGAATCATTCTTCTTTGTGCTATAGTAGATATTATCTAATTGCTATTACCTATACTATCACCTTTACCTATAGGGAAAAAAATTTATGGAACTCCAATTTTAAAATAATTCCAAATTTGAGAGATATAAATATACATAGCCCTTAAACACTGAAGTTACAGATCCCATATGTTTGCCATAAAATGCCTGGTTGTTTCTTGTTATTGTTTAGTATCTCCACTTTTTCCTTTCCCATGTGGTTCAAAATATTTTTCATGAAAAAGAGGAAGTTTCACACTTACTTTACATGCACCTGCTCTTGCAGAATTGCATCTTAATATAGACTAAACTTACTTGCCTAAAAGAAGCTGAAAAATCAAGTATTATCAAAACACAAAAGGATGAAACCTTAACTATACTTTGCAAATGTACTTTACTTTACTTATACTTTACTTCTAAGCAAATGTTCTACAAACTGCCTGCAAAAATATTTACTACAACATATGGCAACTTTAGAATCTTCAAATACCTCTTTCTCTTCCAGATTCAGTGGGACTTTTTGTTCATTTTGCTCTGTTTGTTCTCAGTTCAGTGTTCAACTGCAGCTGAGACACTGACAGAAATGTCAACAGAAGCAGAAAACTGGCAATCTTGTTTTAAACAAGCTGAACATCCAGGATAATTTTACTTATTTCTCCTAACACAGTATATTAATCGCATTTCTGAAATTGGAAGTTCCAGCTGCAAACTGAAAATTATTGTATTTCCCCCAGTAGACAATTCCCATCAGCATCATCCTGTCTTTCTATCTATATTAGGTAATTATATCTAATCTGCAGAATATTAGAAAGGGTATTTTGTTCCTCTGAAAAAAATGAGGCAAGAACCTCTATAAATGATGGGAAAAAAAGGCAAGCTAACATGAACAGACATATATCCAAAAGGCTGGGTTCCTGATGAGGTTCACAGCTTCTGTAAGAAGGAGTCTCCAGCGGGAAAACATCTAAGGTTTTAAAACCAACTATAAATGAATTTAGAAATACAAATCAGGAGTCGCTGCAGTAGCACGAGCATTCCAGTGAAACAGAACAGTCACTTAACTGGAAGTGGAGCATAAAGCTGATGCACACTATCTCAAGAAAGAAGGTCCAGTCAAGGAAACATTTATTTAGTCTTTTCCTCTCCCATTAGTTTTCAGGTAAAATATTTCAAATGTTCCAAAACAAGTGAAGCACTTGATTTCATTCTGGACTTGAACTCCAGAAGCAATGGAAGCACAGAGGTATTGTAACCTAGAAAAATCACACAACTGTGACAAGATTTAATTTCAATTTGGCCAACTTTCTCAAGCAGTAACAAACCCGAAATCACAGGGCTGCCACACTGCAAGAGCAGAGAGCCCAGCACTCACACTCAGTAGCCCCGCGGATTCTCTAACTACTGCAAACCCTTGTGCTTTTCAATAATCAGACTAAAGACATTCCAGACAAGACTCAGCAGCCAAATAATCAGAGACTGAGAGTCCCAAATTTTAAATCCTGCTACTGCAACACCTCACAACAGACAAAGAATATGATTTCCAACACACCTCCACTGATCAAACAACAACCCACTCTTAATCTCCCTTTCACATTCGGGCAAAACCTCACCGGAAGCACTCTCTTATCTACAGCCTTCCATTGTGAGGCAGCAGGCAGCAATCACAGGTGAAAAAGGACAGATTATCTCTGCCAGTGACAGAGCTGAGATATTCATGGCAGGATGGGTTGAAGACGCCTGGATCTGCTGCTGCTGACTTCATTAAGCCCTTTACAGGATGCCCAAGATAACATCTTTATCTGAGGTGACAGAGCAAACTTGTTAAAGAACATCAACATTTGCCCATTTTTTTGTTTTTGTTTTTCTAGATAAAGAACGATTCAATAAATTACGACAAATATTCATTCAGATGGTAATTTTTGTTTTTTCTCATTTCCCTGAGGAGGAAATAAAAGCTCAATGGGTCCTCTGACTGCATCAAGATTTTGTCTTTTCTGGAGCTGATTATTTAAACTGCATTAAGAATTCCCTGCTTCAGGTAACTGGGAAGACTTCACTCTAAAAATGATCTTGAAAGGAAGCCTAGCAATAAAACCTTTAACATGAACGAAATCCATCCCGAAAAAAGTATTTTTATTTCTTGTTTATCTGAGGACTTGCATACAAAAAAAAGTCTGTCAAGAGTCAGAATAAACTCTTCAGATTCAGCTTACTGGGAATTTTATTCAGTGTTTGAGGAATATGCATGAAAGACCAGTGATCTTTATTCCCTCATTCTCACGTCTAGATAGCAAAATATGCCACACTTTATTCACTGATCTTGGATGTCAGCACTCTTCAACACGCAGCCAACTGCTGTAATCTGCAGCAAAGCTGGTACCCCATTAGGGATTACACCAGCCCCTTGCACAAATACTTTAATCCAAACCATTCATACCTGACACCTGCTCGTTCTCTTATCTGCTGCTGTGTTGAGAACTTTACAGGAATGTCTGTGATTTTGAAAGATCACACAGTACTCACCCCTACACAAACACCCATGGAAGGAAGATTCACTCCTATTTAAGACTTGTGATAGAGAACATTTCCATCTTTTTGATTGTAAAAATCTTCATCCTGAAACTCCAGTTACAGTTTTAGATGCATTAAGGAAATGCAATGGCCATGCCCCAAGAACAGGATGGAAATCTCAACAATTACAATGGCCAGTGTAAGGTTCTGAACATGAGGGTTGGTGAGAAGACACTCTTTGCATCTGCAAAGAAATTCAAAGCATGATTTTACACCAGCTAGGTTTTCAAAGCAGGTATCACTCATCAGTGACCAATTTCATGTCCATGTCCTAACAGAAATCCAGTCTGTCCCAGTATATAAGATACTAGCTTCAGTTAGAATGACTTATATCTGGTTTTTAGATCTATTTTTCTACAGCTTTCTTCAGAATTTGCTTCATACGCAAAGCATTTGGCTGAAACACCAGTCAGGTTTCTTAAATATCAAAGAAACTGCAGGATGTTACAAAAAGGGTAGAAAACATCCTTTCAAGGGTGAAATAACAGTGATTTCAGTCCCAATTCCCACTATCTTCTCATTTTAATCCCTGTGAAAGACTTACTTGGCTTGGCCTATGATAACCTCCTTTAAATGCTAAAAATTCCTAATCAGCAAATAGAATCATATGAGCAAAAACAAAACAGTGTGAGAACTCATGTAAGGATTTAATTTCTGATGCAAATAAATGTTGGCATGGCTCAATTGATGCACTTCTACTCAGAAGATTGATCCCACTGAAAATTATTCTGCATCCCTTTTTGGCAAAGCTGACAGCTGGGAAACCTGCGCTTTCTGCTGAGCAGCAGCAAAATTAATCCCTTGCATCAACAAGCACTACAAAAGCAGCCCCGCGGATGCCAGTAGGGCATCACCTACTTTGTACAGGAACGAGCAGTTCCAGCGAGGGACAAAAGTGCAATTCAGTGACCCCCAAGAACAGCAGGAACAGGTTCTGCCCTGGCTCTGGAGATGCTCCCTCCACCCGCTCAGCCATGAAAGATGCAAGGACACATACTCTACTGGCACGGAAAGCAACAGAAAATCAGATTCCACAGCACAGCCAGCCTTTTTATGTTGGGTTTTAGAATGCATTTATGAGGGACTTTTTTGTTTCAGTGTGTGTGTGCTGTGTTGTTGTGGGAGGGGGTTAATATTTTTTTTAATTTTTAAGTAAGCGCAGGAGACATAGGTTGAACATTAGGATGACTAAAGAGGTATTTGTGTTTAATATGTTGCTTGAGCCTGCTAAAGTAGAATTTTGCTGAAAAATTTGGTCTGGCTAACAAGTCTGACTGTCTCTGAGTTGACTGGACAGACAGCAATAGAATTTCAGATTTTTACTACAGATTCTTCAGTAAACCCACAACTGAAATGGACCCTTATCATGTTACAGTAAGAGAATGCTGCTGTCTTCAGCATTCCCATGGAAAGGACTAGGAAACAAACAAAAAACCAGACAAATCCCTGGGGCAAAATCTTTAGGAATATCAAAGCAAGAAAATTTTTTTTCATCTAAAACTGTAATTTTAGGCAATACTGCTGATACATCGTGGTAAAATGAGCTTTTATTTTTATAGCTCAGTCAGAACTCGCCTGGGAAAAAGTATCTGAATATCTCTGATCTAAAGGTTGTGGCAAGGAAGGATAAAAATGGAAAAGTATGCAGGCAAATTTGCATACTCATCTGATCCAATTCCTACCACTCCAGAAAAACTGGCATTTCTCCTTTGCTCACAGGTCCTGAAGGGATGCAGAGAGCAATACAAACATGTGCCCCAAGCCAGAGCAGACCGTGGGAACTGGCTGCCACAAATGTCTGCAGATTGGATGCTGAGCCCTGAATAAATTTCGTGATCCAGCTGTTCCCTGCAGCCCTGAAGAGCCGGGAGTCAGGCTCCCTGCACACCTCAATGTCGTGCAGGCTGTTCAGCCTGGAGCAGCCGAGGGCTGCCAAGAAAACCCAACAGCTGAGGCTTGATGGGACAAAATGCTGCCCTGACCATGACACTGCTCTGCAGCACCGTGGAGAAACAGTGCACCAAAGAGAGGTGTGAGTGTGAGTGGAGAGGGGTTTGAAAACCTTCCAGGAGGTTCCCTGGCTCCTGCAGCACCAGGGACAGCGGCACTCCCGGACTAGGGACAGCGACATCTAAGCACCACGGGCAGCGACATTTCAGCATCATGGACAGCGACATTTCAGCACCACGGGCCAGTGGACAGCGACATTTCAGCACCACGGGCCCGTGGACAGCGACATTTCAGCACCACAGGCCCAGTGGACAGCGACATTTCAGCACCACAGGCCCAGTGGACAGCGACATTTCAGCACCACAGGCCCAGTGGACAGCGACATTTCAGCACCACGGGCCCGTGGACAGCGACATTTCAGCACCACTGGCCAGTGGACAGCGACATTTCAGCACCACGGGCCCGTGGACAGCTCCCGTGGACAGCTCCCGTGGTGCTGAAATGTCGCTGTCCACTGGGCCTGTGGTGCTGAAATGTCGCTGTCCACTGGGCCAGTGGTGCTGAAATGTCGCTGTCCACTGGGCCTGTGGTGCTGAAATGTCGCTGTCCATGGACCTGTGGTGCTGAAATGTCGCTGTTCACTGGGCCTGTGGTGCTGAAATGTCGCTGTCCACTGGGCCTGTGGTGCTGAAATGTCGCTGTCCACTGGGACTGTGGTGCTGAAATGTCGCTGTCCACTGGGCTGTGGTGCTGAAATTTCGCTGTCCACTGGGCCAGTGGTGCTGAAATGTCGCTGTCCACTGGGCCTGTGGTGCTGAAATGTCGCTGTCCACTGGGCCTGTGGTGCTGAAATGTCGCTGTCCATGGACCTGTGGTGCTGAAATGTCGCTGTCCACTGGGCCTGTGGTGCTGAAATGTCGCTGTCCACTGGGCCTGTGGTGCTGAAATGTCGCTGTCCACTGGGCCTGTGGTGCTGAAATGTCGCTGTCCACTGGGCCTGTGGTGCTGAAATGTCGCTGTCCACGGGCCCGTGGTGCTGAAATGTCGCTGTCCACTGGCCCGTGGTGCTGAAATGTCGCTGTCCATGATGCTGAAATGTCGCTGCCCGTGGTGCTTAGATGTCGCTGTCCCTAGTCCGGGAGTGCCGCTGTCCCTGGTGCTGCAGGAGCCAGGGAACCTCCTGGAAGGTTTTCAAACCCCTCTCCACTCACACTCACACCTCTCTTTGGTGCACTGTTTCTCCACGGTGCTGCAGAGCAGTGTCATGGTCAGGGCAGCATTTTGTCCCATCAAGCCTCAGCTGTTGGGTTTTCTTGGCAGCCCTCGGCTGCTCCAGGCTGAACAGCCTGCACGACATTGAGGTGTGCAGGGAGCCTGACTCCCGGCTCTTCAGGGCTGCAGGGAACAGCTGGATCACGAAATTTATTCAGGGCTCAGCATCCAATCTGCAGACATTTGTGGCAGCCAGTTCCCACGGTCTGCTCTGGCTTGGGGCACATGTTTGTATTGCTCTCTGCATCCCTTCAGGACCTGTGAGCAAAGGAGAAATGCCAGTTTTTCTGGAGTGGTAGGAATTGGATCAGATGAGTATGCAAATTTGCCTGCATACTTTTCCATTTTTATCCTTCCTTGCCACAACCTTTAGATCAGAGATATTCAGATACTTTTTCCCAGGCGAGTTCTGACTGAGCTATAAAAATAAAAGCTCATTTTACCACGATGTATCAGCAGTATTGCCTAAAATTACAGTTTTAGATGAAAAAAAATTTTCTTGCTTTGATATTCCTAAAGATTTTGCCCCAGGGATTTGTCTGGTTTTTTGTTTGTTTCCTAGTCCTTTCCATGGGAATGCTGAAGACAGCAGCATTCTCTTACTGTAACATGATAAGGGTCCATTTCAGTTGTGGGTTTACTGAAGAATCTGTAGTAAAAATCTGAAATTCTATTGCTGTCTGTCCAGTCAACTCAGAGACAGTCAGACTTGTTAGCCAGACCAAATTTTTCAGCAAAATTCTACTTTAGCAGGCTCAAGCAACATATTAAACACAAATACCTCTTTAGTCATCCTAATGTTCAACCTATGTCTCCTGCGCTTACTTAAAAATTAAAAAAAATATTAACCCCCTCCCACAACAACACAGCACACACACACTGAAACAAAAAAGTCCCTCATAAATGCATTCTAAAACCCAACATAAAAAGGCTGGCTGTGCTGTGGAATCTGATTTTCTGTTGCTTTCCGTGCCAGTAGAGTATGTGTCCTTGCATCTTTCATGGCTGAGCGGGTGGAGGGAGCATCTCCAGAGCCAGGGCAGAACCTGTTCCTGCTGTTCTTGGGGGTCACTGAATTGCACTTTTGTCCCTCGCTGGAACTGCTCGTTCCTGTACAAAGTAGGTGATGCCCTACTGGCATCCGCGGGGCTGCTTTTGTAGTGCTTGTTGATGCAAGGGATTAATTTTGCTGCTGCTCAGCAGAAAGCGCAGGTTTCCCAGCTGTCAGCTTTGCCAAAAAGGGATGCAGAATAATTTTCAGTGGGATCAATCTTCTGAGTAGAAGTGCATCAATTGAGCCATGCCAACATTTATTTGCATCAGAAATTAAATCCTTACATGAGTTCTCACACTGTTTTGTTTTTGCTCATATGATTCTATTTGCTGATTAGGAATTTTTAGCATTTAAAGGAGGTTATCATAGGCCAAGCCAAGTAAGTCTTTCACAGGGATTAAAATGAGAAGATAGTGGGAATTGGGACTGAAATCACTGTTATTTCACCCTTGAAAGGATGTTTTCTACCCTTTTTGTAACATCCTGCAGTTTCTTTGATATTTAAGAAACCTGACTGGTGTTTCAGCCAAATGCTTTGCGTATGAAGCAAATTCTGAAGAAAGCTGTAGAAAAATAGATCTAAAAACCAGATATAAGTCATTCTAACTGAAGCTAGTATCTTATATACTGGGACAGACTGGATTTCTGTTAGGACATGGACATGAAATTGGTCACTGATGAGTGATACCTGCTTTGAAAACCTAGCTGGTGTAAAATCATGCTTTGAATTTCTTTGCAGATGCAAAGAGTGTCTTCTCACCAACCCTCATGTTCAGAACCTTACACTGGCCATTGTAATTGTTGAGATTTCCATCCTGTTCTTGGGGCATGGCCATTGCATTTCCTTAATGCATCTAAAACTGTAACTGGAGTTTCAGGATGAAGATTTTTACAATCAAAAAGATGGAAATGTTCTCTATCACAAGTCTTAAATAGGAGTGAATCTTCCTTCCATGGGTGTTTGTGTAGGGGTGAGTACTGTGTGATCTTTCAAAATCACAGACATTCCTGTAAAGTTCTCAACACAGCAGCAGATAAGAGAACGAGCAGGTGTCAGGTATGAATGGTTTGGATTAAAGTATTTGTGCAAGGGGCTGGTGTAATCCCTAATGGGGTACCAGCTTTGCTGCAGATTACAGCAGTTGGCTGCGTGTTGAAGAGTGCTGACATCCAAGATCAGGGAATAAAGTGTGGCATATTTTGCTATCTAGACGTGAGAATGAGGGAATAAAGATCACTGGTCTTTCATGCATATTCCTCAAACACTGAATAAAATTCCCAGTAAGCTGAATCTGAAGAATTTATTCTGACTCTTGACAGACTTTTTTTTGTATGCAAGTCCTCAGATAAACAAGAAATAAAAATACTTTTTTCGGGATGGATTTCGTTCATGTTAAAGGTTTTATTGCTAGGCTTCCTTTCAAGATCATTTTTAGAGTGAAGTCTTCCCAGTTACCTGAAGCAGGGAATTCTTAATGCAGTTTAAATAATCAGCTCCAGAAAAGACAAAATCTTGATGCAGTCAGAGGACCCATTGAGCTTTTATTTCCTCCTCAGGGAAATGAGAAAAAACAAAAATTACCATCTGAATGAATATTTGTCATAATTTATTGAATCGTTCTTTATCTAGAAAAACAAAAACAAAAAAATGGGCAAATGTTGATGTTCTTTAACAAGTTTGCTCTGTCACCTCAGATACAGCGACATTTCAGCACCACGGGCCCAGTGGACAGCGACATTTCAGCACCACAGGCCCAGTGGACAGCGACATTTCAGCACCACGGCCCAGTGGACAGCGACATTTCAGCACCACGGGCCCAGTGGACAGCGACATTTCAGCACCACAGGCGCAGTGGACAGCGACATTTCAGCACCACTGGCCCGTGGACAGCGACATTTCAGCACCACAGGCCCGTGGACAGCGACATTTCAGCACCACAGGCCCAGTGGACAGCGACATTTCAGCACCACAGGCCCAGTGGACAGCGACATTTCAGCACCACGGCCCAGTGGACAGCGACATTTCAGCACCACGGGCCAATGGACAGCGACATTTCAGCACCACAGGCCCAGTGGACAGCGACATTTCAGCACCACGGGCCCGTGGACAGCGACATTTCAGCACCACTGGCCAGTGGACAGCGACATTTCAGCACCACGGGCCCGTGGACAGCTCCCGTGGACAGCTCCCGTGGTGCTGAAATGTCGCTGTCCACTGGGCCTGTGGTGCTGAAATGTCGCTGTCCACTGGGCCAGTGGTGCTGAAATGTCGCTGTCCACTGGGCCTGTGGTGCTGAAATGTCGCTGTCCATGGACCTGTGGTGCTGAAATGTCGCTGTTCACTGGGCCTGTGGTGCTGAAATGTCGCTGTCCACTGGGCCTGTGGTGCTGAAATGTCGCTGTCCACTGGGACTGTGGTGCTGAAATGTCGCTGTCCACTGGGCTGTGGTGCTGAAATTTCGCTGTCCACTGGGCCAGTGGTGCTGAAATGTCGCTGTCCACTGGGCCTGTGGTGCTGAAATGTCGCTGTCCACTGGGCCTGTGGTGCTGAAATGTCGCTGTCCATGGACCTGTGGTGCTGAAATGTCGCTGTCCACTGGGCCTGTGGTGCTGAAATGTCGCTGTCCACTGGGCCCGTGGTGCTGAAATGTCGCTGTCCACTGGGCCTGTGGTGCTGAAATGTCGCTGTCCACTGGGCCTGTGGTGCTGAAATGTCGCTGTCCACGGGCCCGTGGTGCTGAAATGTCGCTGTCCACTGGCCCGTGGTGCTGAAATGTCGCTGTCCATGATGCTGAAATGTCGCTGCCCGTGGTGCTTAGATGTCGCTGTCCCTAGTCCGGGAGTGCCGCTGTCCCTGGTGCTGCAGGAGCCAGGGAACCTCCTGGAAGGTTTTCAAACCCCTCTCCACTCACACTCACACCTCTCTTTGGTGCACTGTTTCTCCACGGTGCTGCAGAGCAGTGTCATGGTCAGGGCAGCATTTTGTCCCATCAAGCCTCAGCTGTTGGGTTTTCTTGGCAGCCCTCGGCTGCTCCAGGCTGAACAGCCTGCACGACATTGAGGTGTGCAGGGAGCCTGACTCCCGGCTCTTCAGGGCTGCAGGGAACAGCTGGATCACGAAATTTATTCAGGGCTCAGCATCCAATCTGCAGACATTTGTGGCAGCCAGTTCCCACGGTCTGCTCTGGCTTGGGGCACATGTTTGTATTGCTCTCTGCATCCCTTCAGGACCTGTGAGCAAAGGAGAAATGCCAGTTTTTCTGGAGTGGTAGGAATTGGATCAGATGAGTATGCAAATTTGCCTGCATACTTTTCCATTTTTATCCTTCCTTGCCACAACCTTTAGATCAGAGATATTCAGATACTTTTTCCCAGGCGAGTTCTGACTGAGCTATAAAAATAAAAGCTCATTTTACCACGATGTATCAGCAGTATTGCCTAAAATTACAGTTTTAGATGAAAAAAAATTTTCTTGCTTTGATATTCCTAAAGATTTTGCCCCAGGGATTTGTCTGGTTTTTTGTTTGTTTCCTAGTCCTTTCCATGGGAATGCTGAAGACAGCAGCATTCTCTTACTGTAACATGATAAGGGTCCATTTCAGTTGTGGGTTTACTGAAGAATCTGTAGTAAAAATCTGAAATTCTATTGCTGTCTGTCCAGTCAACTCAGAGACAGTCAGACTTGTTAGCCAGACCAAATTTTTCAGCAAAATTCTACTTTAGCAGGCTCAAGCAACATATTAAACACAAATACCTCTTTAGTCATCCTAATGTTCAACCTATGTCTCCTGCGCTTACTTAAAAATTAAAAAAAATATTAACCCCCTCCCACAACAACACAGCACACACACACTGAAACAAAAAAGTCCCTCATAAATGCATTCTAAAACCCAACATAAAAAGGCTGGCTGTGCTGTGGAATCTGATTTTCTGTTGCTTTCCGTGCCAGTAGAGTATGTGTCCTTGCATCTTTCATGGCTGAGCGGGTGGAGGGAGCATCTCCAGAGCCAGGGCAGAACCTGTTCCTGCTGTTCTTGGGGGTCACTGAATTGCACTTTTGTCCCTCGCTGGAACTGCTCGTTCCTGTACAAAGTAGGTGATGCCCTACTGGCATCCGCGGGGCTGCTTTTGTAGTGCTTGTTGATGCAAGGGATTAATTTTGCTGCTGCTCAGCAGAAAGCGCAGGTTTCCCAGCTGTCAGCTTTGCCAAAAAGGGATGCAGAATAATTTTCAGTGGGATCAATCTTCTGAGTAGAAGTGCATCAATTGAGCCATGCCAACATTTATTTGCATCAGAAATTAAATCCTTACATGAGTTCTCACACTGTTTTGTTTTTGCTCATATGATTCTATTTGCTGATTAGGAATTTTTAGCATTTAAAGGAGGTTATCATAGGCCAAGCCAAGTAAGTCTTTCACAGGGATTAAAATGAGAAGATAGTGGGAATTGGGACTGAAATCACTGTTATTTCACCCTTGAAAGGATGTTTTCTACCCTTTTTGTAACATCCTGCAGTTTCTTTGATATTTAAGAAACCTGACTGGTGTTTCAGCCAAATGCTTTGCGTATGAAGCAAATTCTGAAGAAAGCTGTAGAAAAATAGATCTAAAAACCAGATATAAGTCATTCTAACTGAAGCTAGTATCTTATATACTGGGACAGACTGGATTTCTGTTAGGACATGGACATGAAATTGGTCACTGATGAGTGATACCTGCTTTGAAAACCTAGCTGGTGTAAAATCATGCTTTGAATTTCTTTGCAGATGCAAAGAGTGTCTTCTCACCAACCCTCATGTTCAGAACCTTACACTGGCCATTGTAATTGTTGAGATTTCCATCCTGTTCTTGGGGCATGGCCATTGCATTTCCTTAATGCATCTAAAACTGTAACTGGAGTTTCAGGATGAAGATTTTTACAATCAAAAAGATGGAAATGTTCTCTATCACAAGTCTTAAATAGGAGTGAATCTTCCTTCCATGGGTGTTTGTGTAGGGGTGAGTACTGTGTGATCTTTCAAAATCACAGACATTCCTGTAAAGTTCTCAACACAGCAGCAGATAAGAGAACGAGCAGGTGTCAGGTATGAATGGTTTGGATTAAAGTATTTGTGCAAGGGGCTGGTGTAATCCCTAATGGGGTACCAGCTTTGCTGCAGATTACAGCAGTTGGCTGCGTGTTGAAGAGTGCTGACATCCAAGATCAGGGAATAAAGTGTGGCATATTTTGCTATCTAGACGTGAGAATGAGGGAATAAAGATCACTGGTCTTTCATGCATATTCCTCAAACACTGAATAAAATTCCCAGTAAGCTGAATCTGAAGAATTTATTCTGACTCTTGACAGACTTTTTTTTGTATGCAAGTCCTCAGATAAACAAGAAATAAAAATACTTTTTTCGGGATGGATTTCGTTCATGTTAAAGGTTTTATTGCTAGGCTTCCTTTCAAGATCATTTTTAGAGTGAAGTCTTCCCAGTTACCTGAAGCAGGGAATTCTTAATGCAGTTTAAATAATCAGCTCCAGAAAAGACAAAATCTTGATGCAGTCAGAGGACCCATTGAGCTTTTATTTCCTCCTCAGGGAAATGAGAAAAAACAAAAATTACCATCTGAATGAATATTTGTCATAATTTATTGAATCGTTCTTTATCTAGAAAAACAAAAACAAAAAAATGGGCAAATGTTGATGTTCTTTAACAAGTTTGCTCTGTCACCTCAGATACAGCGACATTTCAGCACCACGGGCCCAGTGGACAGCGACATTTCAGCACCACGGGCCCGTGGACAGCGACATTTCAGCACCACAGGCCAATGGACAGCGACATTTCAGCACCACAGGCCCAGTGGACAGCGACATTTCAGCACCACGGGCCCAGTGGACAGCGACATTTCAGCACCACAGGCCAGTGGACAGCGACATTTCAGCACCACTGGCCCAGTGGACAGCGACATTTCAGCACCACGGGCCAATGGACAGCGACATTTCAGCACCACGGCCCAGTGGACAGCGACATTTCAGCACCACAGGCCCAGTGGACAGCGACATTTCAGCACCACAGGCCCAGTGGACAGCGACATTTCAGCACCACAGCCCAGTGGACAGCGACATTTCAGCACCACGGGCCAATGGACAGCGACATTTCAGCACCACAGGCGCAGTGGACAGCGACATTTCAGCACCACGGGCCCGTGGACAGCGACATTTCAGCACCACTGGCCAGTGGACAGCGACATTTCAGCACCACGGGCCCGTGGACAGCTCCCGTGGACAGCTCCCGTGGTGCTGAAATGTCGCTGTCCACTGGGCCTGTGGTGCTGAAATGTCGCTGTCCACTGGGCCAGTGGTGCTGAAATGTCGCTGTCCACTGGGCCTGTGGTGCTGAAATGTCGCTGTCCATGGACCTGTGGTGCTGAAATGTCGCTGTCCACTGGGCCTGTGGTGCTGAAATGTCGCTGTCCACTGGGCCTGTGGTGCTGAAATGTCGCTGTCCACTGGGCCTGTGGTGCTGAAATGTCGCTGTCCACTGGCCTGTGGTGCTGAAATGTCGCTGTCCATGGGCCTGTGGTGCTGAAATGTCGCTGTCCACTGGGCCTGTGGTGCTGAAATGTCGCTGTCCACTGGGCCAGTGGTGCTGAAATGTCGCTGTCCACTGGGCCTGTGGTGCTGAAATGTCGCTGTCCACTGGGCCTGTGGTGCTGAAATGTCGCTGTCCACTGGGCCTGTGGTGCTGAAATGTCGCTGTCCACTGGGCCTGTGGTGCTGAAATGTCGCTGTCCATGGGCCTGTGGTGCTGAAATGTCGCTGTCCACTGGGCCTGTGGTGCTGAAATGTCGCTGTCCACTGGGCCTGTGGTGCTGAAATGTCGCTGTCCACTGGGCCCGTGGTGCTGAAATGTCGCTGTCCACTGGGCCTGTGGTGCTGAAATGTCGCTGTCCACTGGGCCTGTGGTGCTGAAATGTCGCTGTCCACTGGGCCAGTGGTGCTGAAATGTCGCTGTCCACTGGGCCTGTGGTGCTGAAATGTCGCTGTCCACTGGGCCCGTGGTGCTGAAATGTCGCTGTCCACTGGGCCTGTGGTGCTGAAATGTCGCTGTCCACTGGGCCCGTGGTGCTGAAATGTCGCTGTCCACGGGCCCGTGGTGCTGAAATGTCGCTGTCCACTGGGCCCGTGGTGCTGAAATGTCGCTGTCCACGGGCCCGTGGTGCTGAAATGTCGCTGTCCACTGGCCCGTGGTGCTGAAATGTCGCTGTCCATGATGCTGAAATGTCGCTGCCCGTGGTGCTTCGATGTCGCTGTCCCTAGTCCGGGAGTGCCGCTGTCCCTGGTGCTGCAGGAGCCAGGGAACCTCCTGGAAGGTTTTCAAACCCCTCTCCACTCACACTCACACCTCTCTTTGGTGCACTGTTTCTCCACGGTGCTGCAGAGCAGTGTCATGGTCAGGGCAGCATTTTGTCCCATCAAGCCTCAGCTGTTGGGTTTTCTTGGCAGCCCTCGGCTGCTCCAGGCTGAACAGCCTGCACGACATTGAGGTGTGCAGGGAGCCTGACTCCCGGCTCTTCAGGGCTGCAGGGAACAGCTGGATCACGAAATTTATTCAGGGCTCAGCATCCAATCTGCAGACATTTGTGGCAGCCAGTTCCCACGGTCTGCTCTGGCTTGGGGCACATGTTTGTATTGCTCTCTGCATCCCTTCAGGACCTGTGAGCAAAGGAGAAATGCCAGTTTTTCTGGAGTGGTAGGAATTGGATCAGATGAGTATGCAAATTTGCCTGCATACTTTTCCATTTTTATCCTTCCTTGCCACAACCTTTAGATCAGAGATATTCAGATACTTTTTCCCAGGCGAGTTCTGACTGAGCTATAAAAATAAAAGCTCATTTTACCACGATGTATCAGCAGTATTGCCTAAAATTACAGTTTTAGATGAAAAAAAATTTTCTTGCTTTGATATTCCTAAAGATTTTGCCCCAGGGATTTGTCTGGTTTTTTGTTTGTTTCCTAGTCCTTTCCATGGGAATGCTGAAGACAGCAGCATTCTCTTACTGTAACATGATAAGGGTCCATTTCAGTTGTGGGTTTACTGAAGAATCTGTAGTAAAAATCTGAAATTCTATTGCTGTCTGTCCAGTCAACTCAGAGACAGTCAGACTTGTTAGCCAGACCAAATTTTTCAGCAAAATTCTACTTTAGCAGGCTCAAGCAACATATTAAACACAAATACCTCTTTAGTCATCCTAATGTTCAACCTATGTCTCCTGCGCTTACTTAAAAATTAAAAAAAATATTAACCCCCTCCCACAACAACACAGCACACACACACTGAAACAAAAAAGTCCCTCATAAATGCATTCTAAAACCCAACATAAAAAGGCTGGCTGTGCTGTGGAATCTGATTTTCTGTTGCTTTCCGTGCCAGTAGAGTATGTGTCCTTGCATCTTTCATGGCTGAGCGGGTGGAGGGAGCATCTCCAGAGCCAGGGCAGAACCTGTTCCTGCTGTTCTTGGGGGTCACTGAATTGCACTTTTGTCCCTCGCTGGAACTGCTCGTTCCTGTACAAAGTAGGTGATGCCCTACTGGCATCCGCGGGGCTGCTTTTGTAGTGCTTGTTGATGCAAGGGATTAATTTTGCTGCTGCTCAGCAGAAAGCGCAGGTTTCCCAGCTGTCAGCTTTGCCAAAAAGGGATGCAGAATAATTTTCAGTGGGATCAATCTTCTGAGTAGAAGTGCATCAATTGAGCCATGCCAACATTTATTTGCATCAGAAATTAAATCCTTACATGAGTTCTCACACTGTTTTGTTTTTGCTCATATGATTCTATTTGCTGATTAGGAATTTTTAGCATTTAAAGGAGGTTATCATAGGCCAAGCCAAGTAAGTCTTTCACAGGGATTAAAATGAGAAGATAGTGGGAATTGGGACTGAAATCACTGTTATTTCACCCTTGAAAGGATGTTTTCTACCCTTTTTGTAACATCCTGCAGTTTCTTTGATATTTAAGAAACCTGACTGGTGTTTCAGCCAAATGCTTTGCGTATGAAGCAAATTCTGAAGAAAGCTGTAGAAAAATAGATCTAAAAACCAGATATAAGTCATTCTAACTGAAGCTAGTATCTTATATACTGGGACAGACTGGATTTCTGTTAGGACATGGACATGAAATTGGTCACTGATGAGTGATACCTGCTTTGAAAACCTAGCTGGTGTAAAATCATGCTTTGAATTTCTTTGCAGATGCAAAGAGTGTCTTCTCACCAACCCTCATGTTCAGAACCTTACACTGGCCATTGTAATTGTTGAGATTTCCATCCTGTTCTTGGGGCATGGCCATTGCATTTCCTTAATGCATCTAAAACTGTAACTGGAGTTTCAGGATGAAGATTTTTACAATCAAAAAGATGGAAATGTTCTCTATCACAAGTCTTAAATAGGAGTGAATCTTCCTTCCATGGGTGTTTGTGTAGGGGTGAGTACTGTGTGATCTTTCAAAATCACAGACATTCCTGTAAAGTTCTCAACACAGCAGCAGATAAGAGAACGAGCAGGTGTCAGGTATGAATGGTTTGGATTAAAGTATTTGTGCAAGGGGCTGGTGTAATCCCTAATGGGGTACCAGCTTTGCTGCAGATTACAGCAGTTGGCTGCGTGTTGAAGAGTGCTGACATCCAAGATCAGGGAATAAAGTGTGGCATATTTTGCTATCTAGACGTGAGAATGAGGGAATAAAGATCACTGGTCTTTCATGCATATTCCTCAAACACTGAATAAAATTCCCAGTAAGCTGAATCTGAAGAATTTATTCTGACTCTTGACAGACTTTTTTTTGTATGCAAGTCCTCAGATAAACAAGAAATAAAAATACTTTTTTCGGGATGGATTTCGTTCATGTTAAAGGTTTTATTGCTAGGCTTCCTTTCAAGATCATTTTTAGAGTGAAGTCTTCCCAGTTACCTGAAGCAGGGAATTCTTAATGCAGTTTAAATAATCAGCTCCAGAAAAGACAAAATCTTGATGCAGTCAGAGGACCCATTGAGCTTTTATTTCCTCCTCAGGGAAATGAGAAAAAACAAAAATTACCATCTGAATGAATATTTGTCATAATTTATTGAATCGTTCTTTATCTAGAAAAACAAAAACAAAAAAATGGGCAAATGTTGATGTTCTTTAACAAGTTTGCTCTGTCACCTCAGATACAGCGACATTTCAGCACCACGGGCCCAGTGGACAGCGACATTTCAGCACCACAGGCCCAGTGGACAGCGACATTTCAGCACCACAGGCCCAGTGGACAGCGACATTTCAGCACCACAGGCCCATGGACAGCGACATTTCAGCACCACAGGCCCAGTGGACAGCGACATTTCAGCACCACAGGCGCAGTGGACAGCGACATTTCAGCACCACTGGCCCATGGACAGCGACATTTCAGCACCACAGTCCCAGTGGACAGCGACATTTCAGCACCACAGGCCCAGTGGACAGCGACATTTCAGCACCACTGGCCCAGTGGACAGCGACATTTCAGCACCACAGCCCAGTGGACAGCGACATTTCAGCACCACGGGCCAATGGACAGCGACATTTCAGCACCACAGGCCCAGTGGACAGCGACATTTCAGCACCACGGGCCCGTGGACAGCGACATTTCAGCACCACTGGCCAGTGGACAGCGACATTTCAGCACCACGGGCCCGTGGACAGCTCCCGTGGACAGCTCCCGTGGTGCTGAAATGTCGCTGTCCACTGGGCCTGTGGTGCTGAAATGTCGCTGTCCACTGGGCCAGTGGTGCTGAAATGTCGCTGTCCACTGGGCCTGTGGTGCTGAAATGTCGCTGTCCACGGGCCCGTGGTGCTGAAATGTCGCTGTCCACTGGGCCTGTGGTGCTGAAATGTCGCTGTCCACTGGGCCTGTGGTGCTGAAATGTCGCTGTCCACTGGGCTGTGGTGCTGAAATGTCGCTGTCCACTGGGCCTGTGGTGCTGAAATGTCGCTGTCCACTGGGCCTGTGGTGCTGAAATGTCGCTGTCCACTGGGCCTGTGGTGCTGAAATGTCGCTGTCCACTGGGCCTGTGGTGCTGAATTGTCGCTGTCCACTGGGCTGTGGTGCTGAAATGTCGCTGTCCACTGGGCCTGTGGTGCTGAAATGTCGCTGTCCACTGGGCCTGTGGTGCTGAAATGTCGCTGTCCACTGGGCCTGTGGTGCTGAAATGTCGCTGTCCACTGGGCCTGTGGTGCTGAAATGTCGCTGTCCACTGGGCTGTGGTGCTGAAATGTCGCTGTCCACTGGGCCAGTGGTGCTGAAATGTCGCTGTCCACTGGGCCTGTGGTGCTGAAATGTCGCTGTCCACTGGGCCAGTGGTGCTGAAATGTCGCTGTCCACTGGGCCTGTGGTGCTGAAATGTCGCTGTCCACTGCGCCTGTGGTGCTGAAATGTCGCTGTCCACTGGGCCTGTGGTGCTGAATTGTCGCTGTCCACTGGGCTGTGGTGCTGAAATTTCGCTGTCCACTGGGCCTGTGGTGCTGAAATGTCGCTGTCCACTGGGCCTGTGGTGCTGAAATGTCGCTGTCCACTGGGCCAGTGGTGCTGAAATGTCGCTGTCCACTGGGCCAGTGGTGCTGAAATGTCGCTGTCCACTGGGCCTGTGGTGCTGAAATGTCGCTGTCCACTGGCCCGTGGTGCTGAAATGTCGCTGTCCATGATGCTGAAATGTCGCTGCCCGTGGTGCTTCGATGTCGCTGTCCCTAGTCCGGGAGTGCCGCTGTCCCTGGTGCTGCAGGAGCCAGGGAACCTCCTGGAAGGTTTTCAAACCCCTCTCCACTCACACTCACACCTCTCTTTGGTGCACTGTTTCTCCACGGTGCTGCAGAGCAGTGTCATGGTCAGGGCAGCATTTTGTCCCATCAAGCCTCAGCTGTTGGGTTTTCTTGGCAGCCCTCGGCTGCTCCAGGCTGAACAGCCTGCACGACATTGAGGTGTGCAGGGAGCCTGACTCCCGGCTCTTCAGGGCTGCAGGGAACAGCTGGATCACGAAATTTATTCAGGGCTCAGCATCCAATCTGCAGACATTTGTGGCAGCCAGTTCCCACGGTCTGCTCTGGCTTGGGGCACATGTTTGTATTGCTCTCTGCATCCCTTCAGGACCTGTGAGCAAAGGAGAAATGCCAGTTTTTCTGGAGTGGTAGGAATTGGATCAGATGAGTATGCAAATTTGCCTGCATACTTTTCCATTTTTATCCTTCCTTGCCACAACCTTTAGATCAGAGATATTCAGATACTTTTTCCCAGGCGAGTTCTGACTGAGCTATAAAAATAAAAGCTCATTTTACCACGATGTATCAGCAGTATTGCCTAAAATTACAGTTTTAGATGAAAAAAAATTTTCTTGCTTTGATATTCCTAAAGATTTTGCCCCAGGGATTTGTCTGGTTTTTTGTTTGTTTCCTAGTCCTTTCCATGGGAATGCTGAAGACAGCAGCATTCTCTTACTGTAACATGATAAGGGTCCATTTCAGTTGTGGGTTTACTGAAGAATCTGTAGTAAAAATCTGAAATTCTATTGCTGTCTGTCCAGTCAACTCAGAGACAGTCAGACTTGTTAGCCAGACCAAATTTTTCAGCAAAATTCTACTTTAGCAGGCTCAAGCAACATATTAAACACAAATACCTCTTTAGTCATCCTAATGTTCAACCTATGTCTCCTGCGCTTACTTAAAAATTAAAAAAAATATTAACCCCCTCCCACAACAACACAGCACACACACACTGAAACAAAAAAGTCCCTCATAAATGCATTCTAAAACCCAACATAAAAAGGCTGGCTGTGCTGTGGAATCTGATTTTCTGTTGCTTTCCGTGCCAGTAGAGTATGTGTCCTTGCATCTTTCATGGCTGAGCGGGTGGAGGGAGCATCTCCAGAGCCAGGGCAGAACCTGTTCCTGCTGTTCTTGGGGGTCACTGAATTGCACTTTTGTCCCTCGCTGGAACTGCTCGTTCCTGTACAAAGTAGGTGATGCCCTACTGGCATCCGCGGGGCTGCTTTTGTAGTGCTTGTTGATGCAAGGGATTAATTTTGCTGCTGCTCAGCAGAAAGCGCAGGTTTCCCAGCTGTCAGCTTTGCCAAAAAGGGATGCAGAATAATTTTCAGTGGGATCAATCTTCTGAGTAGAAGTGCATCAATTGAGCCATGCCAACATTTATTTGCATCAGAAATTAAATCCTTACATGAGTTCTCACACTGTTTTGTTTTTGCTCATATGATTCTATTTGCTGATTAGGAATTTTTAGCATTTAAAGGAGGTTATCATAGGCCAAGCCAAGTAAGTCTTTCACAGGGATTAAAATGAGAAGATAGTGGGAATTGGGACTGAAATCACTGTTATTTCACCCTTGAAAGGATGTTTTCTACCCTTTTTGTAACATCCTGCAGTTTCTTTGATATTTAAGAAACCTGACTGGTGTTTCAGCCAAATGCTTTGCGTATGAAGCAAATTCTGAAGAAAGCTGTAGAAAAATAGATCTAAAAACCAGATATAAGTCATTCTAACTGAAGCTAGTATCTTATATACTGGGACAGACTGGATTTCTGTTAGGACATGGACATGAAATTGGTCACTGATGAGTGATACCTGCTTTGAAAACCTAGCTGGTGTAAAATCATGCTTTGAATTTCTTTGCAGATGCAAAGAGTGTCTTCTCACCAACCCTCATGTTCAGAACCTTACACTGGCCATTGTAATTGTTGAGATTTCCATCCTGTTCTTGGGGCATGGCCATTGCATTTCCTTAATGCATCTAAAACTGTAACTGGAGTTTCAGGATGAAGATTTTTACAATCAAAAAGATGGAAATGTTCTCTATCACAAGTCTTAAATAGGAGTGAATCTTCCTTCCATGGGTGTTTGTGTAGGGGTGAGTACTGTGTGATCTTTCAAAATCACAGACATTCCTGTAAAGTTCTCAACACAGCAGCAGATAAGAGAACGAGCAGGTGTCAGGTATGAATGGTTTGGATTAAAGTATTTGTGCAAGGGGCTGGTGTAATCCCTAATGGGGTACCAGCTTTGCTGCAGATTACAGCAGTTGGCTGCGTGTTGAAGAGTGCTGACATCCAAGATCAGGGAATAAAGTGTGGCATATTTTGCTATCTAGACGTGAGAATGAGGGAATAAAGATCACTGGTCTTTCATGCATATTCCTCAAACACTGAATAAAATTCCCAGTAAGCTGAATCTGAAGAATTTATTCTGACTCTTGACAGACTTTTTTTTGTATGCAAGTCCTCAGATAAACAAGAAATAAAAATACTTTTTTCGGGATGGATTTCGTTCATGTTAAAGGTTTTATTGCTAGGCTTCCTTTCAAGATCATTTTTAGAGTGAAGTCTTCCCAGTTACCTGAAGCAGGGAATTCTTAATGCAGTTTAAATAATCAGCTCCAGAAAAGACAAAATCTTGATGCAGTCAGAGGACCCATTGAGCTTTTATTTCCTCCTCAGGGAAATGAGAAAAAACAAAAATTACCATCTGAATGAATATTTGTCATAATTTATTGAATCGTTCTTTATCTAGAAAAACAAAAACAAAAAAATGGGCAAATGTTGATGTTCTTTAACAAGTTTGCTCTGTCACCTCAGATACAGCGACATTTCAGCACCACGGGCCCAGTGGACAGCGACATTTCAGCACCACAGGCCCAGTGGACAGCGACATTTCAGCACCACAGCCCAGTGGACAGCGACAATTCAGCACCACAGGCCCAGTGGACAGCGACATTTCAGCACCACAGGCCCAGTGGACAGCGACATTTCAGCACCACAGGCCCAGTGGACAGCGACATTTCAGCACCACAGGCCCAGTGGACAGCGACATTTCAGCACCACAGGCCCAGTGGACAGCGACATTTCAGCACCACAGGCCCAGTGGACAGCGACATTTCAGCACCACAGCCCAGTGGACAGCGACAATTCAGCACCACAGGCCCAGTGGACAGCGACATTTCAGCACCACAGGCCCAGTGGACAGCGACATTTCAGCACCACAGGTCCATGGACAGCGACATTTCAGCACCACAGGCCCCGTGGACAGCGACATTTCAGCACCACAGGCCCAGTGGACAGCGACATTTCAGCACCACTGGCCCAGTGGACAGCGACATTTCAGCACCACAGCCCAGTGGACAGCGACATTTCAGCACCACGGGCCCGTGGACAGCGACATTTCAGCACCACGGGCCCAGTGGACAGCGACATTTCAGCACCACGGGCCCAGTGGACAGCGACATTTCAGCACCACGGGCCCAGTGGACAGCGACATTTCAGCACCACAGGCCCAGTGGACAGCGACATTTCAGCACCACAGGCCCAGTGGACAGCGACATTTCAGCACCACTGGCCCAGTGGACAGCGACATTTCAGCACCACAGGCCCAGTGGACAGCGACATTTCAGCACCACTGGCCCAGTGGACAGCGACATTTCAGCACCACAGGCCCATGGACAGCGACATTTCAGCACCACAGGCCCAGTGGACAGCGACATTTCAGCACCACAGGCGCAGTGGACAGCGACATTTCAGCACCACTGGCCCATGGACAGCGACATTTCAGCACCACAGTCCCAGTGGACAGCGACATTTCAGCACCACAGGCCCAGTGGACAGCGACATTTCAGCACCACTGGCCCAGTGGACAGCGACATTTCAGCACCACAGCCCAGTGGACAGCGACATTTCAGCACCACGGGCCAATGGACAGCGACATTTCAGCACCACAGGCCCAGTGGACAGCGACATTTCAGCACCACGGGCCCGTGGACAGCGACATTTCAGCACCACTGGCCAGTGGACAGCGACATTTCAGCACCACGGGCCCGTGGACAGCTCCCGTGGACAGCTCCCGTGGTGCTGAAATGTCGCTGTCCACTGGGCCTGTGGTGCTGAAATGTCGCTGTCCACTGGGCCAGTGGTGCTGAAATGTCGCTGTCCACTGGGCCGTGGTGCTGAAATGTCGCTGTCCATTGGCCCGTGGTGCTGAAATGTCGCTGTCCACTGGGCCTGTGGTGCTGAAATGTCGCTGTCCACTGGGCCAGTGGTGCTGAAATGTCGCTGTCCACTGGGCCTGTGGTGCTGAAATGTCGCTGTCCACTGGGCCTGTGGTGCTGAAATGTCGCTGTCCACTGGGCCTGTGGTGCTGAATTGTCGCTGTCCACTGGGCTGTGGTGCTGAAATGTCGCTGTCCACTGGGCCTGTGGTGCTGAAATGTCGCTGTCCACTGGGCCTGTGGTGCTGAAATGTCGCTGTCCACTGGGCCTGTGGTGCTGAAATGTCGCTGTCCACTGGGACTGTGGTGCTGAAATGTCGCTGTCCACTGGGCTGTGGTGCTGAAATGTCGCTGTCCACTGGGCCAGTGGTGCTGAAATGTCGCTGTCCACTGGGCCTGTGGTGCTGAAATGTCGCTGTCCACTGGGCCAGTGGTGCTGAAATGTCGCTGTCCACTGGGCCTGTGGTGCTGAAATGTCGCTGTCCATTGGCCCGTGGTGCTGAAATGTCGCTGTCCACTGGGCCTGTGGTGCTGAAATGTCGCTGTCCACTGGGCCTGTGGTGCTGAAATGTCGCTGTCCACTGGGCCTGTGGTGCTGAAATGTCGCTGTCCACTGGGCCTGTGGTGCTGAAATGTCGCTGTCCACGGGCCCGTGGTGCTGAAATGTCGCTGTCCACTGGGCCCGTGGTGCTGAAATGTCGCTGTCCACGGGCCCGTGGTGCTGAAATGTCGCTGTCCACTGGGCTGTGGTGCTGAAATGTCGCTGTCCACTGGGCCAGTGGTGCTGAAATGTCGCTGTCCACTGGGCCTGTGGTGCTGAAATGTCGCTGTCTACTGGGCCTGTGGTGCTGAAATGTCGCTGTCCACTGGGCCTGTGGTGCTGAATTGTCGCTGTCCACTGGGCTGTGGTGCTGAAATGTCGCTGTCCACTGCGCCTGTGGTGCTGAAATGTCGCTGTCCACTGGGCCTGTGGTGCTGAAATGTCGCTGTCCACTGGGCCTGTGGTGCTGAAATGTCGCTGTCCACTGGGCCTGTGGTGCTGAAATGTCGCTGTCCACTGGGCCTGTGGTGCTGAATTGTCGCTGTCCACTGGGCTGTGGTGCTGAAATGTCGCTGTCCACTGGGCCTGTGGTGCTGAAATGTCGCTGTCCACTGGGCCTGTGGTGCTGAAATGTCGCTGTCCACTGGGCCTGTGGTGCTGAAATGTCGCTGTCCACTGGGCCTGTGGTGCTGAAATGTCGCTGTCCACTGGCCTGTGGTGCTGAAATGTCGCTGTCCACTGGGCTGTGGTGCTGAAATGTCGCTGTCCACTGGGCCTGTGGTGCTGAAATGTCGCTGACCACTGGGCCCGTGGTGCTGAAATGTCGCTGTCCACTGGGCCCGTGGTGCTGAAATGTCGCTGTCCACTGGGCCTGTGGTGCTGAAATGTCGCTGTCCACTGGGCCTGTGGTGCTGAAATGTCGCTGTCCACTGGGCCGTGGTGCTGAAATGTCGCTGTCCACTGGGCCGTGGTGCTGAAATGTCGCTGTCCACTGGGACTGTGGTGCTGAAATGTCGCTGTCCACTGGGACTGTGGTGCTGAAATGTCGCTGTCCACTGGGCCAGTGGTGCTGAAATGTCGCTGTCCACTGGGCCTGTGGTGCTGAAATGTCGCTGTCCACGGGCCCGTGGTGCTGAAATGTCGCTGTCCACTGGGCCGTGGTGCTGAAATGTCGCCGTCCACTGGGCCTGTGGTGCTGAAATGTCGCTGTCCACGGGCCCGTGGTGCTGAAATGTCGCTGTCCACTGGCCCGTGGTGCTGAAATGTCGCTGTCCATGATGCTGAAATGTCGCTGCCCGTGGTGCTTCGATGTCGCTGTCCCTAGTCCGGGAGTGCCGCTGTCCCTGGTGCTGCAGGAGCCAGGGAACCTCCTGGAAGGTTTTCAAACCCCTCTCCACTCACACTCACACCTCTCTTTGGTGCACTGTTTCTCCACGGTGCTGCAGAGCAGTGTCATGGTCAGGGCAGCATTTTGTCCCATCAAGCCTCAGCTGTTGGGTTTTCTTGGCAGCCCTCGGCTGCTCCAGGCTGAACAGCCTGCACGACATTGAGGTGTGCAGGGAGCCTGACTCCCGGCTCTTCAGGGCTGCAGGGAACAGCTGGATCACGAAATTTATTCAGGGCTCAGCATCCAATCTGCAGACATTTGTGGCAGCCAGTTCCCACGGTCTGCTCTGGCTTGGGGCACATGTTTGTATTGCTCTCTGCATCCCTTCAGGACCTGTGAGCAAAGGAGAAATGCCAGTTTTTCTGGAGTGGTAGGAATTGGATCAGATGAGTATGCAAATTTGCCTGCATACTTTTCCATTTTTATCCTTCCTTGCCACAACCTTTAGATCAGAGATATTCAGATACTTTTTCCCAGGCGAGTTCTGACTGAGCTATAAAAATAAAAGCTCATTTTACCACGATGTATCAGCAGTATTGCCTAAAATTACAGTTTTAGATGAAAAAAAATTTTCTTGCTTTGATATTCCTAAAGATTTTGCCCCAGGGATTTGTCTGGTTTTTTGTTTGTTTCCTAGTCCTTTCCATGGGAATGCTGAAGACAGCAGCATTCTCTTACTGTAACATGATAAGGGTCCATTTCAGTTGTGGGTTTACTGAAGAATCTGTAGTAAAAATCTGAAATTCTATTGCTGTCTGTCCAGTCAACTCAGAGACAGTCAGACTTGTTAGCCAGACCAAATTTTTCAGCAAAATTCTACTTTAGCAGGCTCAAGCAACATATTAAACACAAATACCTCTTTAGTCATCCTAATGTTCAACCTATGTCTCCTGCGCTTACTTAAAAATTAAAAAAAATATTAACCCCCTCCCACAACAACACAGCACACACACACTGAAACAAAAAAGTCCCTCATAAATGCATTCTAAAACCCAACATAAAAAGGCTGGCTGTGCTGTGGAATCTGATTTTCTGTTGCTTTCCGTGCCAGTAGAGTATGTGTCCTTGCATCTTTCATGGCTGAGCGGGTGGAGGGAGCATCTCCAGAGCCAGGGCAGAACCTGTTCCTGCTGTTCTTGGGGGTCACTGAATTGCACTTTTGTCCCTCGCTGGAACTGCTCGTTCCTGTACAAAGTAGGTGATGCCCTACTGGCATCCGCGGGGCTGCTTTTGTAGTGCTTGTTGATGCAAGGGATTAATTTTGCTGCTGCTCAGCAGAAAGCGCAGGTTTCCCAGCTGTCAGCTTTGCCAAAAAGGGATGCAGAATAATTTTCAGTGGGATCAATCTTCTGAGTAGAAGTGCATCAATTGAGCCATGCCAACATTTATTTGCATCAGAAATTAAATCCTTACATGAGTTCTCACACTGTTTTGTTTTTGCTCATATGATTCTATTTGCTGATTAGGAATTTTTAGCATTTAAAGGAGGTTATCATAGGCCAAGCCAAGTAAGTCTTTCACAGGGATTAAAATGAGAAGATAGTGGGAATTGGGACTGAAATCACTGTTATTTCACCCTTGAAAGGATGTTTTCTACCCTTTTTGTAACATCCTGCAGTTTCTTTGATATTTAAGAAACCTGACTGGTGTTTCAGCCAAATGCTTTGCGTATGAAGCAAATTCTGAAGAAAGCTGTAGAAAAATAGATCTAAAAACCAGATATAAGTCATTCTAACTGAAGCTAGTATCTTATATACTGGGACAGACTGGATTTCTGTTAGGACATGGACATGAAATTGGTCACTGATGAGTGATACCTGCTTTGAAAACCTAGCTGGTGTAAAATCATGCTTTGAATTTCTTTGCAGATGCAAAGAGTGTCTTCTCACCAACCCTCATGTTCAGAACCTTACACTGGCCATTGTAATTGTTGAGATTTCCATCCTGTTCTTGGGGCATGGCCATTGCATTTCCTTAATGCATCTAAAACTGTAACTGGAGTTTCAGGATGAAGATTTTTACAATCAAAAAGATGGAAATGTTCTCTATCACAAGTCTTAAATAGGAGTGAATCTTCCTTCCATGGGTGTTTGTGTAGGGGTGAGTACTGTGTGATCTTTCAAAATCACAGACATTCCTGTAAAGTTCTCAACACAGCAGCAGATAAGAGAACGAGCAGGTGTCAGGTATGAATGGTTTGGATTAAAGTATTTGTGCAAGGGGCTGGTGTAATCCCTAATGGGGTACCAGCTTTGCTGCAGATTACAGCAGTTGGCTGCGTGTTGAAGAGTGCTGACATCCAAGATCAGGGAATAAAGTGTGGCATATTTTGCTATCTAGACGTGAGAATGAGGGAATAAAGATCACTGGTCTTTCATGCATATTCCTCAAACACTGAATAAAATTCCCAGTAAGCTGAATCTGAAGAATTTATTCTGACTCTTGACAGACTTTTTTTTGTATGCAAGTCCTCAGATAAACAAGAAATAAAAATACTTTTTTCGGGATGGATTTCGTTCATGTTAAAGGTTTTATTGCTAGGCTTCCTTTCAAGATCATTTTTAGAGTGAAGTCTTCCCAGTTACCTGAAGCAGGGAATTCTTAATGCAGTTTAAATAATCAGCTCCAGAAAAGACAAAATCTTGATGCAGTCAGAGGACCCATTGAGCTTTTATTTCCTCCTCAGGGAAATGAGAAAAAACAAAAATTACCATCTGAATGAATATTTGTCATAATTTATTGAATCGTTCTTTATCTAGAAAAACAAAAACAAAAAAATGGGCAAATGTTGATGTTCTTTAACAAGTTTGCTCTGTCACCTCAGATACAGCGACATTTCAGCACCACGGGCCCAGTGGACAGCGACATTTCAGCACCACAGGCCCAGTGGACAGCGACATTTCAGCACCACAGGCCCAGTGGACAGCGACATTTCAGCACCACAGGCCCATGGACAGCGACATTTCAGCACCACAGGCCCAGTGGACAGCGACATTTCAGCACCACAGGCGCAGTGGACAGCGACATTTCAGCACCACAGGCCCATGGACAGCGACATTTCAGCACCACAGGCCCAGTGGACAGCGACATTTCAGCACCACAGGCCCAGTGGACAGCGACATTTCAGCACCACAGGCCCAGTGGACAGCGACATTTCAGCACCACAGGCCCAGTGGACAGCGACATTTCAGCACCACTGGCCAGTGGACAGCGACATTTCAGCACCACGGGCCCGTGGACAGCTCCCGTGGACAGCTCCCGTGGTGCTGAAATGTCGCTGTCCACTGGGCCTGTGGTGCTGAAATGTCGCTGTCCACTGGGCCTGTGGTGCTGAAATGTCGCTGTCCACTGGGCCTGTGGTGCTGAAATGTCGCTGTCCATGGACCTGTGGTGCTGAAATGTCGCTGTCCACTGGGCCTGTGGTGCTGAAATGTCGCTGTCCACTGGGCCTGTGGTGCTGAAATGTCGCTGTCCACTGGGACTGTGGTGCTGAAATGTCGCTGTCCACTGGGCTGTGGTGCTGAAATGTCGCTGTCCACTGGGCCAGTGCTGCTGAAATGTCGCTGTCCACTGGGCCTGTGGTGCTGAAATGTCGCTGTCCACTGGGCCTGTGGTGCTGAAATGTCGCTGTCCACTGGGCCTGTGGTGCTGAAATGTCGCTGTCCACTGGGCCTGTGGTGCTGAAATGTCGCTGTCCACTGGGCCTGTGGTGCTGAAATGTCGCTGTCCACTGGGCCAGTGGTGCTGAAATGTCGCTGTCCACTGGGCCAGTGGTGCTGAAATGTCGCTGTCCACTGGGCCTGTGGTGCTGAAATGTCGCTGTCCACTGGGCCAGTGGTGCTGAAATGTCGCTGTCCACTGGGCCTGTGGTGCTGAAATGTCGCTGTCCACTGGGCCTGTGGTGCTGAAATGTCGCTGTCCACGGGCCCGTGGTGCTGAAATGTCGCTGTCCACTGGGCCCGTGGTGCTGAAATGTCGCTGTCCACGGGCCCGTGGTGCTGAAATGTCGCTGTCCACTGGCCCGTGGTGCTGAAATGTCGCTGTCCATGATGCTGAAATGTCGCTGCCCGTGGTGCTTCGATGTCGCTGTCCCTAGTCCGGGAGTGCCGCTGTCCCTGGTGCTGCAGGAGCCAGGGAACCTCCTGGAAGGTTTTCAAACCCCTCTCCACTCACACTCACACCTCTCTTTGGTGCACTGTTTCTCCACGGTGCTGCAGAGCAGTGTCATGGTCAGGGCAGCATTTTGTCCCATCAAGCCTCAGCTGTTGGGTTTTCTTGGCAGCCCTCGGCTGCTCCAGGCTGAACAGCCTGCACGACATTGAGGTGTGCAGGGAGCCTGACTCCCGGCTCTTCAGGGCTGCAGGGAACAGCTGGATCACGAAATTTATTCAGGGCTCAGCATCCAATCTGCAGACATTTGTGGCAGCCAGTTCCCACGGTCTGCTCTGGCTTGGGGCACATGTTTGTATTGCTCTCTGCATCCCTTCAGGACCTGTGAGCAAAGGAGAAATGCCAGTTTTTCTGGAGTGGTAGGAATTGGATCAGATGAGTATGCAAATTTGCCTGCATACTTTTCCATTTTTATCCTTCCTTGCCACAACCTTTAGATCAGAGATATTCAGATACTTTTTCCCAGGCGAGTTCTGACTGAGCTATAAAAATAAAAGCTCATTTTACCACGATGTATCAGCAGTATTGCCTAAAATTACAGTTTTAGATGAAAAAAAATTTTCTTGCTTTGATATTCCTAAAGATTTTGCCCCAGGGATTTGTCTGGTTTTTTGTTTGTTTCCTAGTCCTTTCCATGGGAATGCTGAAGACAGCAGCATTCTCTTACTGTAACATGATAAGGGTCCATTTCAGTTGTGGGTTTACTGAAGAATCTGTAGTAAAAATCTGAAATTCTATTGCTGTCTGTCCAGTCAACTCAGAGACAGTCAGACTTGTTAGCCAGACCAAATTTTTCAGCAAAATTCTACTTTAGCAGGCTCAAGCAACATATTAAACACAAATACCTCTTTAGTCATCCTAATGTTCAACCTATGTCTCCTGCGCTTACTTAAAAATTAAAAAAAATATTAACCCCCTCCCACAACAACACAGCACACACACACTGAAACAAAAAAGTCCCTCATAAATGCATTCTAAAACCCAACATAAAAAGGCTGGCTGTGCTGTGGAATCTGATTTTCTGTTGCTTTCCGTGCCAGTAGAGTATGTGTCCTTGCATCTTTCATGGCTGAGCGGGTGGAGGGAGCATCTCCAGAGCCAGGGCAGAACCTGTTCCTGCTGTTCTTGGGGGTCACTGAATTGCACTTTTGTCCCTCGCTGGAACTGCTCGTTCCTGTACAAAGTAGGTGATGCCCTACTGGCATCCGCGGGGCTGCTTTTGTAGTGCTTGTTGATGCAAGGGATTAATTTTGCTGCTGCTCAGCAGAAAGCGCAGGTTTCCCAGCTGTCAGCTTTGCCAAAAAGGGATGCAGAATAATTTTCAGTGGGATCAATCTTCTGAGTAGAAGTGCATCAATTGAGCCATGCCAACATTTATTTGCATCAGAAATTAAATCCTTACATGAGTTCTCACACTGTTTTGTTTTTGCTCATATGATTCTATTTGCTGATTAGGAATTTTTAGCATTTAAAGGAGGTTATCATAGGCCAAGCCAAGTAAGTCTTTCACAGGGATTAAAATGAGAAGATAGTGGGAATTGGGACTGAAATCACTGTTATTTCACCCTTGAAAGGATGTTTTCTACCCTTTTTGTAACATCCTGCAGTTTCTTTGATATTTAAGAAACCTGACTGGTGTTTCAGCCAAATGCTTTGCGTATGAAGCAAATTCTGAAGAAAGCTGTAGAAAAATAGATCTAAAAACCAGATATAAGTCATTCTAACTGAAGCTAGTATCTTATATACTGGGACAGACTGGATTTCTGTTAGGACATGGACATGAAATTGGTCACTGATGAGTGATACCTGCTTTGAAAACCTAGCTGGTGTAAAATCATGCTTTGAATTTCTTTGCAGATGCAAAGAGTGTCTTCTCACCAACCCTCATGTTCAGAACCTTACACTGGCCATTGTAATTGTTGAGATTTCCATCCTGTTCTTGGGGCATGGCCATTGCATTTCCTTAATGCATCTAAAACTGTAACTGGAGTTTCAGGATGAAGATTTTTACAATCAAAAAGATGGAAATGTTCTCTATCACAAGTCTTAAATAGGAGTGAATCTTCCTTCCATGGGTGTTTGTGTAGGGGTGAGTACTGTGTGATCTTTCAAAATCACAGACATTCCTGTAAAGTTCTCAACACAGCAGCAGATAAGAGAACGAGCAGGTGTCAGGTATGAATGGTTTGGATTAAAGTATTTGTGCAAGGGGCTGGTGTAATCCCTAATGGGGTACCAGCTTTGCTGCAGATTACAGCAGTTGGCTGCGTGTTGAAGAGTGCTGACATCCAAGATCAGGGAATAAAGTGTGGCATATTTTGCTATCTAGACGTGAGAATGAGGGAATAAAGATCACTGGTCTTTCATGCATATTCCTCAAACACTGAATAAAATTCCCAGTAAGCTGAATCTGAAGAATTTATTCTGACTCTTGACAGACTTTTTTTTGTATGCAAGTCCTCAGATAAACAAGAAATAAAAATACTTTTTTCGGGATGGATTTCGTTCATGTTAAAGGTTTTATTGCTAGGCTTCCTTTCAAGATCATTTTTAGAGTGAAGTCTTCCCAGTTACCTGAAGCAGGGAATTCTTAATGCAGTTTAAATAATCAGCTCCAGAAAAGACAAAATCTTGATGCAGTCAGAGGACCCATTGAGCTTTTATTTCCTCCTCAGGGAAATGAGAAAAAACAAAAATTACCATCTGAATGAATATTTGTCATAATTTATTGAATCGTTCTTTATCTAGAAAAACAAAAACAAAAAAATGGGCAAATGTTGATGTTCTTTAACAAGTTTGCTCTGTCACCTCAGATACAGCGACATTTCAGCACCACGGGCCCAGTGGACAGCGACATTTCAGCACCACAGGCCCAGTGGACAGCGACATTTCAGCACCACAGGCCCATGGACAGCGACATTTCAGCACCACAGGCCCAGTGGACAGCGACATTTCAGCACCACTGGCCCAGTGGACAGCGACATTTCAGCACCACAGGCGCAGTGGACAGCGACATTTCAGCACCACAGGCCCAGTGGACAGCGACATTTCAGCACCACAGGCCCAGTGGACAGCGACATTTCAGCACCACAGGCCCAGTGGACAGCGACATTTCAGCACCACGGCCCAGTGGACAGCGACATTTCAGCACCACGGGCCAATGGACAGCGACATTTCAGCACCACAGGCCCAGTGGACAGCGACATTTCAGCACCACGGGCCCGTGGACAGCGACATTTCAGCACCACTGGCCAGTGGACAGCGACATTTCAGCACCACGGGCCCGTGGACAGCTCCCGTGGACAGCTCCCGTGGTGCTGAAATGTCGCTGTCCACTGGGCCTGTGGTGCTGAAATGTCGCTGTCCACTGGGCCTGTGGTGCTGAAATGTCGCTGTCCACTGGGCCCGTGGTGCTGAAATGTCGCTGTCCATGGACCTGTGGTGCTGAAATGTCGCTGTCCACTGGGCCTGTGGTGCTGAAATGTCGCTGTCCACTGGGCCTGTGGTGCTGAAATGTCGCTGTCCACTGGGCCTGTGGTGCTGAAATGTCGCTGTCCACTGGGCCTGTGGTGCTGAAATGTCGCTGTCCACTGGCCTGTGGTGCTGAAATGTCGCTGTCCACTGGGCTGTGGTGCTGAAATGTCGCTGTCCACTGGGCCTGTGGTGCTGAAATGTCGCTGACCACTGGGCCCGTGGTGCTGAAATGTCGCTGTCCACTGGGCCCGTGGTGCTGAAATGTCGCTGTCCACTGGGCCTGTGGTGCTGAAATGTCGCCGTCCACTGGGCCTGTGGTGCTGAAATGTCGCTGTCCACGGGCCCGTGGTGCTGAAATGTCGCTGTCCACTGGCCCGTGGTGCTGAAATGTCGCTGTCCATGATGCTGAAATGTCGCTGCCCGTGGTGCTTCGATGTCGCTGTCCCTAGTCCGGGAGTGCCGCTGTCCCTGGTGCTGCAGGAGCCAGGGAACCTCCTGGAAGGTTTTCAAACCCCTCTCCACTCACACTCACACCTCTCTTTGGTGCACTGTTTCTCCACGGTGCTGCAGAGCAGTGTCATGGTCAGGGCAGCATTTTGTCCCATCAAGCCTCAGCTGTTGGGTTTTCTTGGCAGCCCTCGGCTGCTCCAGGCTGAACAGCCTGCACGACATTGAGGTGTGCAGGGAGCCTGACTCCCGGCTCTTCAGGGCTGCAGGGAACAGCTGGATCACGAAATTTATTCAGGGCTCAGCATCCAATCTGCAGACATTTGTGGCAGCCAGTTCCCACGGTCTGCTCTGGCTTGGGGCACATGTTTGTATTGCTCTCTGCATCCCTTCAGGACCTGTGAGCAAAGGAGAAATGCCAGTTTTTCTGGAGTGGTAGGAATTGGATCAGATGAGTATGCAAATTTGCCTGCATACTTTTCCATTTTTATCCTTCCTTGCCACAACCTTTAGATCAGAGATATTCAGATACTTTTTCCCAGGCGAGTTCTGACTGAGCTATAAAAATAAAAGCTCATTTTACCACGATGTATCAGCAGTATTGCCTAAAATTACAGTTTTAGATGAAAAAAAATTTTCTTGCTTTGATATTCCTAAAGATTTTGCCCCAGGGATTTGTCTGGTTTTTTGTTTGTTTCCTAGTCCTTTCCATGGGAATGCTGAAGACAGCAGCATTCTCTTACTGTAACATGATAAGGGTCCATTTCAGTTGTGGGTTTACTGAAGAATCTGTAGTAAAAATCTGAAATTCTATTGCTGTCTGTCCAGTCAACTCAGAGACAGTCAGACTTGTTAGCCAGACCAAATTTTTCAGCAAAATTCTACTTTAGCAGGCTCAAGCAACATATTAAACACAAATACCTCTTTAGTCATCCTAATGTTCAACCTATGTCTCCTGCGCTTACTTAAAAATTAAAAAAAATATTAACCCCCTCCCACAACAACACAGCACACACACACTGAAACAAAAAAGTCCCTCATAAATGCATTCTAAAACCCAACATAAAAAGGCTGGCTGTGCTGTGGAATCTGATTTTCTGTTGCTTTCCGTGCCAGTAGAGTATGTGTCCTTGCATCTTTCATGGCTGAGCGGGTGGAGGGAGCATCTCCAGAGCCAGGGCAGAACCTGTTCCTGCTGTTCTTGGGGGTCACTGAATTGCACTTTTGTCCCTCGCTGGAACTGCTCGTTCCTGTACAAAGTAGGTGATGCCCTACTGGCATCCGCGGGGCTGCTTTTGTAGTGCTTGTTGATGCAAGGGATTAATTTTGCTGCTGCTCAGCAGAAAGCGCAGGTTTCCCAGCTGTCAGCTTTGCCAAAAAGGGATGCAGAATAATTTTCAGTGGGATCAATCTTCTGAGTAGAAGTGCATCAATTGAGCCATGCCAACATTTATTTGCATCAGAAATTAAATCCTTACATGAGTTCTCACACTGTTTTGTTTTTGCTCATATGATTCTATTTGCTGATTAGGAATTTTTAGCATTTAAAGGAGGTTATCATAGGCCAAGCCAAGTAAGTCTTTCACAGGGATTAAAATGAGAAGATAGTGGGAATTGGGACTGAAATCACTGTTATTTCACCCTTGAAAGGATGTTTTCTACCCTTTTTGTAACATCCTGCAGTTTCTTTGATATTTAAGAAACCTGACTGGTGTTTCAGCCAAATGCTTTGCGTATGAAGCAAATTCTGAAGAAAGCTGTAGAAAAATAGATCTAAAAACCAGATATAAGTCATTCTAACTGAAGCTAGTATCTTATATACTGGGACAGACTGGATTTCTGTTAGGACATGGACATGAAATTGGTCACTGATGAGTGATACCTGCTTTGAAAACCTAGCTGGTGTAAAATCATGCTTTGAATTTCTTTGCAGATGCAAAGAGTGTCTTCTCACCAACCCTCATGTTCAGAACCTTACACTGGCCATTGTAATTGTTGAGATTTCCATCCTGTTCTTGGGGCATGGCCATTGCATTTCCTTAATGCATCTAAAACTGTAACTGGAGTTTCAGGATGAAGATTTTTACAATCAAAAAGATGGAAATGTTCTCTATCACAAGTCTTAAATAGGAGTGAATCTTCCTTCCATGGGTGTTTGTGTAGGGGTGAGTACTGTGTGATCTTTCAAAATCACAGACATTCCTGTAAAGTTCTCAACACAGCAGCAGATAAGAGAACGAGCAGGTGTCAGGTATGAATGGTTTGGATTAAAGTATTTGTGCAAGGGGCTGGTGTAATCCCTAATGGGGTACCAGCTTTGCTGCAGATTACAGCAGTTGGCTGCGTGTTGAAGAGTGCTGACATCCAAGATCAGGGAATAAAGTGTGGCATATTTTGCTATCTAGACGTGAGAATGAGGGAATAAAGATCACTGGTCTTTCATGCATATTCCTCAAACACTGAATAAAATTCCCAGTAAGCTGAATCTGAAGAATTTATTCTGACTCTTGACAGACTTTTTTTTGTATGCAAGTCCTCAGATAAACAAGAAATAAAAATACTTTTTTCGGGATGGATTTCGTTCATGTTAAAGGTTTTATTGCTAGGCTTCCTTTCAAGATCATTTTTAGAGTGAAGTCTTCCCAGTTACCTGAAGCAGGGAATTCTTAATGCAGTTTAAATAATCAGCTCCAGAAAAGACAAAATCTTGATGCAGTCAGAGGACCCATTGAGCTTTTATTTCCTCCTCAGGGAAATGAGAAAAAACAAAAATTACCATCTGAATGAATATTTGTCATAATTTATTGAATCGTTCTTTATCTAGAAAAACAAAAACAAAAAAATGGGCAAATGTTGATGTTCTTTAACAAGTTTGCTCTGTCACCTCAGATACAGCGACATTTCAGCACCACGGGCCCAGTGGACAGCGACATTTCAGCACCACAGGCCCAGTGGACAGCGACATTTCAGCACCACAGGCCCAGTGGACAGCGACATTTCAGCACCACAGGCCCAGTTTCAGCACCACAGGCCCAGTGGACAGCGACATTTCAGCACCACAGGCGCAGTGGACAGCGACATTTCAGCACCACTGGCCCATGGACAGCGACATTTCAGCACCACAGGCCCACAGCGACATTTCAGCACCACAGGCCCAGTGGACAGCGACATTTCAGCACCACAGGCCCAGTGGACAGCGACATTTCAGCACCACAGGCCCAGTGGACAGCGACATTTCAGCACCACTGGCCAGTGGACAGCGACATTTCAGCACCACGGGCCCGTGGACAGCTCCCGTGGACAGCTCCCGTGGTGCTGAAATGTCGCTGTCCACTGGGCCTGTGGTGCTGAAATGTCGCTGTCCACTGGGCCTGTGGTGCTGAAATGTCGCTGTCCACTGGGCCTGTGGTGCTGAAATGTCGCTGTCCATGGACCTGTGGTGCTGAAATGTCGCTGTCCACTGGGCCTGTGGTGCTGAAATGTCGCTGTCCACTGGGCCTGTGGTGCTGAAATGTCGCTGTCCACTGGGACTGTGGTGCTGAAATGTCGCTGTCCACTGGGCTGTGGTGCTGAAATGTCGCTGTCCACTGGGCCAGTGCTGCTGAAATGTCGCTGTCCACTGGGCCTGTGGTGCTGAAATGTCGCTGTCCACTGGGCCTGTGGTGCTGAAATGTCGCTGTCCACTGGGCCTGTGGTGCTGAAATGTCGCTGTCCACTGGGCCTGTGGTGCTGAAATGTCGCTGTCCACTGGGACTGTGGTGCTGAAATGTCGCTGTCCACTGGGCTGTGGTGCTGAAATGTCGCTGTCCACTGGGCCTGTGGTGCTGAAATGTCGCTGTCCACTGGGCCTGTGGTGCTGAAATGTCGCTGTCCACTGGGCCAGTGGTGCTGAAATGTCGCTGTCCACTGGGCCTGTGGTGCTGAAATGTCGCTGTCCACTGGGCCTGTGGTGCTGAAATGTCGCTGTCCATGGACCTGTGGTGCTGAAATGTCGCTGTCCACTGGGCCTGTGGTGCTGAAATGTCGCTGTCCACTGGGCCTGTGGTGCTGAATTGTCGCTGTCCACTGGGCCTGTGGTGCTGAAATTTCGCTGTCCACTGGGCCTGTGGTGCTGAAATGTCGCTGTCCACTGGGCCTGTGGTGCTGAAATGTCGCTGTCCACTGGGCCAGTGGTGCTGAAATGTCGCTGTCCACTGGGCCAGTGGTGCTGAAATGTCGCTGTCCACTGGGCCTGTGGTGCTGAAATGTCGCTGTCCACTGGGCCAGTGGTGCTGAAATGTCGCTGTCCACTGGGCCTGTGGTGCTGAAATGTCGCTGTCCACTGGGCCTGTGGTGCTGAAATGTCGCTGTCCACGGGCCCGTGGTGCTGAAATGTCGCTGTCCACTGGGCCCGTGGTGCTGAAATGTCGCTGTCCACGGGCCCGTGGTGCTGAAATGTCGCTGTCCACTGGCCCGTGGTGCTGAAATGTCGCTGTCCATGATGCTGAAATGTCGCTGCCCGTGGTGCTTCGATGTCGCTGTCCCTAGTCCGGGAGTGCCGCTGTCCCTGGTGCTGCAGGAGCCAGGGAACCTCCTGGAAGGTTTTCAAACCCCTCTCCACTCACACTCACACCTCTCTTTGGTGCACTGTTTCTCCACGGTGCTGCAGAGCAGTGTCATGGTCAGGGCAGCATTTTGTCCCATCAAGCCTCAGCTGTTGGGTTTTCTTGGCAGCCCTCGGCTGCTCCAGGCTGAACAGCCTGCACGACATTGAGGTGTGCAGGGAGCCTGACTCCCGGCTCTTCAGGGCTGCAGGGAACAGCTGGATCACGAAATTTATTCAGGGCTCAGCATCCAATCTGCAGACATTTGTGGCAGCCAGTTCCCACGGTCTGCTCTGGCTTGGGGCACATGTTTGTATTGCTCTCTGCATCCCTTCAGGACCTGTGAGCAAAGGAGAAATGCCAGTTTTTCTGGAGTGGTAGGAATTGGATCAGATGAGTATGCAAATTTGCCTGCATACTTTTCCATTTTTATCCTTCCTTGCCACAACCTTTAGATCAGAGATATTCAGATACTTTTTCCCAGGCGAGTTCTGACTGAGCTATAAAAATAAAAGCTCATTTTACCACGATGTATCAGCAGTATTGCCTAAAATTACAGTTTTAGATGAAAAAAAATTTTCTTGCTTTGATATTCCTAAAGATTTTGCCCCAGGGATTTGTCTGGTTTTTTGTTTGTTTCCTAGTCCTTTCCATGGGAATGCTGAAGACAGCAGCATTCTCTTACTGTAACATGATAAGGGTCCATTTCAGTTGTGGGTTTACTGAAGAATCTGTAGTAAAAATCTGAAATTCTATTGCTGTCTGTCCAGTCAACTCAGAGACAGTCAGACTTGTTAGCCAGACCAAATTTTTCAGCAAAATTCTACTTTAGCAGGCTCAAGCAACATATTAAACACAAATACCTCTTTAGTCATCCTAATGTTCAACCTATGTCTCCTGCGCTTACTTAAAAATTAAAAAAAATATTAACCCCCTCCCACAACAACACAGCACACACACACTGAAACAAAAAAGTCCCTCATAAATGCATTCTAAAACCCAACATAAAAAGGCTGGCTGTGCTGTGGAATCTGATTTTCTGTTGCTTTCCGTGCCAGTAGAGTATGTGTCCTTGCATCTTTCATGGCTGAGCGGGTGGAGGGAGCATCTCCAGAGCCAGGGCAGAACCTGTTCCTGCTGTTCTTGGGGGTCACTGAATTGCACTTTTGTCCCTCGCTGGAACTGCTCGTTCCTGTACAAAGTAGGTGATGCCCTACTGGCATCCGCGGGGCTGCTTTTGTAGTGCTTGTTGATGCAAGGGATTAATTTTGCTGCTGCTCAGCAGAAAGCGCAGGTTTCCCAGCTGTCAGCTTTGCCAAAAAGGGATGCAGAATAATTTTCAGTGGGATCAATCTTCTGAGTAGAAGTGCATCAATTGAGCCATGCCAACATTTATTTGCATCAGAAATTAAATCCTTACATGAGTTCTCACACTGTTTTGTTTTTGCTCATATGATTCTATTTGCTGATTAGGAATTTTTAGCATTTAAAGGAGGTTATCATAGGCCAAGCCAAGTAAGTCTTTCACAGGGATTAAAATGAGAAGATAGTGGGAATTGGGACTGAAATCACTGTTATTTCACCCTTGAAAGGATGTTTTCTACCCTTTTTGTAACATCCTGCAGTTTCTTTGATATTTAAGAAACCTGACTGGTGTTTCAGCCAAATGCTTTGCGTATGAAGCAAATTCTGAAGAAAGCTGTAGAAAAATAGATCTAAAAACCAGATATAAGTCATTCTAACTGAAGCTAGTATCTTATATACTGGGACAGACTGGATTTCTGTTAGGACATGGACATGAAATTGGTCACTGATGAGTGATACCTGCTTTGAAAACCTAGCTGGTGTAAAATCATGCTTTGAATTTCTTTGCAGATGCAAAGAGTGTCTTCTCACCAACCCTCATGTTCAGAACCTTACACTGGCCATTGTAATTGTTGAGATTTCCATCCTGTTCTTGGGGCATGGCCATTGCATTTCCTTAATGCATCTAAAACTGTAACTGGAGTTTCAGGATGAAGATTTTTACAATCAAAAAGATGGAAATGTTCTCTATCACAAGTCTTAAATAGGAGTGAATCTTCCTTCCATGGGTGTTTGTGTAGGGGTGAGTACTGTGTGATCTTTCAAAATCACAGACATTCCTGTAAAGTTCTCAACACAGCAGCAGATAAGAGAACGAGCAGGTGTCAGGTATGAATGGTTTGGATTAAAGTATTTGTGCAAGGGGCTGGTGTAATCCCTAATGGGGTACCAGCTTTGCTGCAGATTACAGCAGTTGGCTGCGTGTTGAAGAGTGCTGACATCCAAGATCAGGGAATAAAGTGTGGCATATTTTGCTATCTAGACGTGAGAATGAGGGAATAAAGATCACTGGTCTTTCATGCATATTCCTCAAACACTGAATAAAATTCCCAGTAAGCTGAATCTGAAGAATTTATTCTGACTCTTGACAGACTTTTTTTTGTATGCAAGTCCTCAGATAAACAAGAAATAAAAATACTTTTTTCGGGATGGATTTCGTTCATGTTAAAGGTTTTATTGCTAGGCTTCCTTTCAAGATCATTTTTAGAGTGAAGTCTTCCCAGTTACCTGAAGCAGGGAATTCTTAATGCAGTTTAAATAATCAGCTCCAGAAAAGACAAAATCTTGATGCAGTCAGAGGACCCATTGAGCTTTTATTTCCTCCTCAGGGAAATGAGAAAAAACAAAAATTACCATCTGAATGAATATTTGTCATAATTTATTGAATCGTTCTTTATCTAGAAAAACAAAAACAAAAAAATTTGCAAATGTTGATGTTCTTTAACAAGTTTGCTCTGTCACCTCAGATACAGCGACATTTCAGCACCACGGGCCCAGTGGACAGCGACATTTCAGCACCACAGGCCCAGTGGACAGCGACATTTCAGCACCACAGGCCCATGGACAGCGACATTTCAGCACCACAGGCCCAGTGGACAGCGACATTTCAGCACCACGGGCCCAGTGGACAGCGACATTTCAGCACCACAGGCGCAGTGGACAGCGACATTTCAGCACCACAGGCCCGTGGACAGCGACATTTCAGCACCACAGGCCAGTGGACAGCGACATTTCAGCACCACAGGCCCAGTGGACAGCGACATTTCAGCACCACGGCCCAGTGGACAGCGACATTTCAGCACCACGGGCCAATGGACAGCGACATTTCAGCACCACAGGCCCAGTGGACAGCGACATTTCAGCACCACGGGCCCGTGGACAGCGACATTTCAGCACCACTGGCCAGTGGACAGCGACATTTCAGCACCACGGGCCCGTGGACAGCTACCGTGGACAGCTCCCGTGGTGCTGAAATGTCGCTGTCCACTGGGCCTGTGGTGCTGAAATGTCGCTGTCCACTGGGCCTGTGGTGCTGAAATGTCGCTGTCCACTGGGCCCGTGGTGCTGAAATGTCGCTGTCCATGGACCTGTGGTGCTGAAATGTCGCTGTCCACTGGGCCTGTGGTGCTGAAATGTCGCTGTCCACTGGGCTGTGGTGCTGAAATGTCGCTGTCCACTGGGCCTGTGGTGCTGAAATGTCGCTGTCCACTGGGCCTGTGGTGCTGAAATGTCGCTGTCCACTGGCCTGTGGTGCTGAAATGTCGCTGTCCACTGGGCTGTGGTGCTGAAATGTCGCTGTCCACTGGGCCTGTGGTGCTGAAATGTCGCTGACCACTGGGCCCGTGGTGCTGAAATGTCGCTGTCCACTGGGCCCGTGGTGCTGAAATGTCGCTGTCCACTGGGCCTGTGGTGCTGAAATGTCGCTGTCCACTGGGCCTGTGGTGCTGAAATGTCGCTGTCCACTGGGCCGTGGTGCTGAAATGTCGCCGTCCACTGGGCCTGTGGTGCTGAAATGTCGCTGTCCACGGGCCCGTGGTGCTGAAATGTCGCTGTCCACTGGCCCGTGGTGCTGAAATGTCGCTGTCCATGATGCTGAAATGTCGCTGCCCGTGGTGCTTCGATGTCGCTGTCCCTAGTCCGGGAGTGCCGCTGTCCCTGGTGCTGCAGGAGCCAGGGAACCTCCTGGAAGGTTTTCAAACCCCTCTCCACTCACACTCACACCTCTCTTTGGTGCACTGTTTCTCCACGGTGCTGCAGAGCAGTGTCATGGTCAGGGCAGCATTTTGTCCCATCAAGCCTCAGCTGTTGGGTTTTCTTGGCAGCCCTCGGCTGCTCCAGGCTGAACAGCCTGCACGACATTGAGGTGTGCAGGGAGCCTGACTCCCGGCTCTTCAGGGCTGCAGGGAACAGCTGGATCACGAAATTTATTCAGGGCTCAGCATCCAATCTGCAGACATTTGTGGCAGCCAGTTCCCACGGTCTGCTCTGGCTTGGGGCACATGTTTGTATTGCTCTCTGCATCCCTTCAGGACCTGTGAGCAAAGGAGAAATGCCAGTTTTTCTGGAGTGGTAGGAATTGGATCAGATGAGTATGCAAATTTGCCTGCATACTTTTCCATTTTTATCCTTCCTTGCCACAACCTTTAGATCAGAGATATTCAGATACTTTTTCCCAGGCGAGTTCTGACTGAGCTATAAAAATAAAAGCTCATTTTACCACGATGTATCAGCAGTATTGCCTAAAATTACAGTTTTAGATGAAAAAAAATTTTCTTGCTTTGATATTCCTAAAGATTTTGCCCCAGGGATTTGTCTGGTTTTTTGTTTGTTTCCTAGTCCTTTCCATGGGAATGCTGAAGACAGCAGCATTCTCTTACTGTAACATGATAAGGGTCCATTTCAGTTGTGGGTTTACTGAAGAATCTGTAGTAAAAATCTGAAATTCTATTGCTGTCTGTCCAGTCAACTCAGAGACAGTCAGACTTGTTAGCCAGACCAAATTTTTCAGCAAAATTCTACTTTAGCAGGCTCAAGCAACATATTAAACACAAATACCTCTTTAGTCATCCTAATGTTCAACCTATGTCTCCTGCGCTTACTTAAAAATTAAAAAAAATATTAACCCCCTCCCACAACAACACAGCACACACACACTGAAACAAAAAAGTCCCTCATAAATGCATTCTAAAACCCAACATAAAAAGGCTGGCTGTGCTGTGGAATCTGATTTTCTGTTGCTTTCCGTGCCAGTAGAGTATGTGTCCTTGCATCTTTCATGGCTGAGCGGGTGGAGGGAGCATCTCCAGAGCCAGGGCAGAACCTGTTCCTGCTGTTCTTGGGGGTCACTGAATTGCACTTTTGTCCCTCGCTGGAACTGCTCGTTCCTGTACAAAGTAGGTGATGCCCTACTGGCATCCGCGGGGCTGCTTTTGTAGTGCTTGTTGATGCAAGGGATTAATTTTGCTGCTGCTCAGCAGAAAGCGCAGGTTTCCCAGCTGTCAGCTTTGCCAAAAAGGGATGCAGAATAATTTTCAGTGGGATCAATCTTCTGAGTAGAAGTGCATCAATTGAGCCATGCCAACATTTATTTGCATCAGAAATTAAATCCTTACATGAGTTCTCACACTGTTTTGTTTTTGCTCATATGATTCTATTTGCTGATTAGGAATTTTTAGCATTTAAAGGAGGTTATCATAGGCCAAGCCAAGTAAGTCTTTCACAGGGATTAAAATGAGAAGATAGTGGGAATTGGGACTGAAATCACTGTTATTTCACCCTTGAAAGGATGTTTTCTACCCTTTTTGTAACATCCTGCAGTTTCTTTGATATTTAAGAAACCTGACTGGTGTTTCAGCCAAATGCTTTGCGTATGAAGCAAATTCTGAAGAAAGCTGTAGAAAAATAGATCTAAAAACCAGATATAAGTCATTCTAACTGAAGCTAGTATCTTATATACTGGGACAGACTGGATTTCTGTTAGGACATGGACATGAAATTGGTCACTGATGAGTGATACCTGCTTTGAAAACCTAGCTGGTGTAAAATCATGCTTTGAATTTCTTTGCAGATGCAAAGAGTGTCTTCTCACCAACCCTCATGTTCAGAACCTTACACTGGCCATTGTAATTGTTGAGATTTCCATCCTGTTCTTGGGGCATGGCCATTGCATTTCCTTAATGCATCTAAAACTGTAACTGGAGTTTCAGGATGAAGATTTTTACAATCAAAAAGATGGAAATGTTCTCTATCACAAGTCTTAAATAGGAGTGAATCTTCCTTCCATGGGTGTTTGTGTAGGGGTGAGTACTGTGTGATCTTTCAAAATCACAGACATTCCTGTAAAGTTCTCAACACAGCAGCAGATAAGAGAACGAGCAGGTGTCAGGTATGAATGGTTTGGATTAAAGTATTTGTGCAAGGGGCTGGTGTAATCCCTAATGGGGTACCAGCTTTGCTGCAGATTACAGCAGTTGGCTGCGTGTTGAAGAGTGCTGACATCCAAGATCAGGGAATAAAGTGTGGCATATTTTGCTATCTAGACGTGAGAATGAGGGAATAAAGATCACTGGTCTTTCATGCATATTCCTCAAACACTGAATAAAATTCCCAGTAAGCTGAATCTTAATCTGAAGAATTTATTCTGACTCTTGACAGACTTTTTTTTTGTATGCAAGTCCTCAGATAAACAAGAAATAAAAATACTTTTTTCGGGATGGATTTCGTTCATGTTAAAGGTTTTATTGCTAGGCTTCCTTTCAAGATCATTTTTAGAGTGAAGTCTTCCCAGTTACCTGAAGCAGGGAATTCTTAATGCAGTTTAAATAATCAGCTCCAGAAAAGACAAAATCTTGATGCAGTCAGAGGACCCATTGAGCTTTTATTTCCTCCTCAGGGAAATGAGAAAAAACAAAAATTACCATCTGAATGAATATTTGTCATAATTTATTGAATCGTTCTTTATCTAGAAAAACAAAAACAAAAAAATGGGCAAATGTTGATGTTCTTTAACAAGTTTGCTCTGTCACCTCAGATAAAGATATTATCTTGGGCATCCTGTAAAGGACTTAATGAAGTCAGCAGCAGCAGATCCAGGCGTCTTCAGCCCATCCTGCCATGAATATCTCAGCTCTGTCACTGGCAGAGATAATCTGTCCTTTTTCACCTGTGATTGCTGCCTGCTGCCTCACAATGGAAGGCCGTAGATAAGAGAGTGCTTCCGGTGAGGTTTTGCCCGAATGTGAAAGGGAGATTAAGAGTGGGTTGTTGTTTGATCAGTGGAGGTGTGTTGCAAATCATATTCTTTGTCTGTTGTGAGGTGTTGCAGTAGCAGGATTTAAAATTTGGGGCTCTCAGTCTCTGATTATTTGGCTGCTGAGTCTTGTCTGGAATGTCTTCAGTCTGATTATTGAAAAGCACAAGGGTTTGCAGTAGTTAGAGAATCCGCAGGGCTACTGAGTGTGAGTGCTGGGCTCTCTGCTCTTGCAGTGTGGCAGCCCTGTGATTTCGGGTTTGTTACTGCTTGAGAAAGTTGGCCAAATTGAAATTAAATCTTGTGACAGTTGTGTGATTTTTCTAGGTTACAATACCTCTGTGCTTCCATTGCTTCTGGAGTTCCAGTCCAGAATGAAATCAAGTGCTTCACTTGTTTTGGAACATTTGAAATATTTTACCTGAAAACTAATGGGAGAGGAAAAGACTAAATAAATGTTTCCTTGACTGGACCTTCTTTCTTGAGATAGTGTGCATCAGCTTTATGCTCCACTTCCAGTTAAGTGACTGTTCTGTTTCACTGGAATGCTCGTGTTACTGCAGCGACTCCTGATTTCTATTTCTAAATTCATTTATAGTTGGTTTTAAAACCTTAGATGTTTTCCCACTGGAGACTGCTTCTTACAGAAGCTGTGAACCTCATCAGGAACCCAGCCTTTTGGATATATGTCTGTTCTTGTTAGCTTGCCTTTTTTTCCCATCATTTATAGAGGTTCTTGCCTCATTTTTTCAGAGGAACAAAATACCCTTTCTAATATTCTGCAGAATATTAGATATAATTACCTAATATAGATAGAAAGACAGGATGATGCTGATGGGAATTGTCTACTGGGGGAAATACAATAATTTTCAGTTTGCAGCTGGAACTTCCAATTTCAGAAATGCGATTAATATACTGTGTTAGGAGAAATAAGTAAAATTATCCTGGATGTTCAGCTTGTTTAAAACAAGATTGCCAGTTTTCTGCTTCTGTTGACATTTCTATCAGTGTCTCAGCTGCAGTTGAACACTGAACTGAGAACAAACAGAGCAAAATGAACAAAAAGTCCCACTGAATCTGGAAGAGAAAGAGGTATTTGAAGATTCTAAAGTTGCCATATGTTGTAGTAAATATTTTTGCAGGCAGTTTGTAGAACATTTGCTTAGAAGTGCAAAGTATAGTTAAGGTTTCATCCTTTTGTGTTTTGATAATACTTGATTTTTCAGCTTCTTTTAGGCAAGTAAGTTTAGTCTGTATTCAGATGCAATTCTGCAAGAGCAGGTGCATGTAAAGTAAGTGTGAAACTTCCTCTTTTTCATGAAAAATATTTTGAACCACATGGGAAAGGAAAAAGTGGAGATACTAAACAATAACAAGAAACAACCAGGCATTTTATGGCAAACATATGGGATCTGTAACTTCAGTGTTTAAGGGCTATGTATATTTATATCTCTCAAATTTGGAATTATTTTAAAATTGGAGTTCCATAAATTTTTTTCCCTATAGGTAAAGGTGATAGTATAGGTAATAGCAATTAGATAATATCTACTATAGCACAAAGAAGAATGATTCTGGCATAAATCTTTGTTTTCAGGAATCACAGGTGTTACTGCTGTTCTGTGTTGGATCAGAGCTGGAGCCTGTGCAGCTGAGGCACTGGGTGTGCAGTGAGTGACCCTGCAAAATGCACTTTGTGTTCAACCAGCTGTGTCTCCTGAGAGATGATGCTGGTTCTGGGTTTGGAATGTTGTGGTGATACTTGGTGACTCAAACATCATTTGAAGAGCAGGTTGCACACAGGCCTTGAGTGCCCGGGTGCAGCCCTGTGAACGCAGCCCAGCACACAGTTCCTTCCTCAGGGTAAATACCCAAACAGGAGGTGCTTCTTGTGTGTGCTGCAGGCTGAGTTTGTTTTGTGGTTTAATACAGAGTTAAATGAAGTGATTAGCTGACTTGCCTCTCCCTTTAGGCATATCACTTAAAAATGGAGTGATGTGTGATCAGTTGGAGATTCTGAACAGGGAGATGGAAAGGTTCTTTCTTGCAGAACTACACCGTGGAAGGAGGCACTTTAAACTCAGTGACAGAGTCCCTGGATATAATCCCTGATTCAGGCAGTGGAGCAAAATACCTATTAGAGCAGGTACTCAGAGCCATGAGATACAGCACCAGGGTCTTTATCATTAGTGTGTTCTGTTCTTTTTTGCTGTTTAGTTTTTCCTTCTGTTCTTGGAGTGGTAGTGGTTGATTGAGGTGCAGAATGTACATAATCCCCTATAGGAAAGACTCAGGGGGAGAACAAACACTGATGTGAGTCTAGCTCTATACTCCAATTAGTACAATTAGTAGTGTTTTCCAATTAGTACAATTAGAGTTTTTACTAATTCTGCTCTGCCACAGTCGTGCAAATCTTGAGATTTATAGTTCATGAAATAAAGTGATCCACTGATGGAAATTGCATTTGGGGAGGGTTTTGTCTTTTCCTCATTCCTTATTTTTCGGGACAGTCACATTGGAGAACACCTAGAGGTGATGATTGATTAGGGAATAAAAAGTGATTTTTGAAGAGCACAGATGCTTTAGGAGTTGGGGGCTTCAGAGATTTGTGAAAAAAAAAAAAGGTATTGTTTAAAAATCAAAGTTTGACTATATATTGACGTGTCTGAGGGATTATCTAACTTATTTTAAAATTTATATGTCTCCTCACCTGAAGTGTTAATAACCAATTTCTATTCCTTTCAGAGAATTATTATTGTTCTAGTTACTACACCTGCTGTGGCAGTTCCCCTGCATCTTTCATTGCAGAGTGCTGACTCACAGGGTCTGTGCTCAGTTTCGTTCTTTTGTCTTCACTAATGTCATAGTCCAGTTCATCCTGTCCAGCTGGTCCTCCTTTACCTCCCAAATTATTCTCCAGTTCTCTTGCAGTCTGATAGGCTTTGGGTTAGTGCAGGCACTGCCTACTGATGGTCAAACTCAGGCACTCAAAGCTGCAGTGTCTCCCGATTGAAATTTTGTATAAATCAGTAAATCTGCCCTATTGTAATTTGGGCTGTGCTAATGGAGTTTAAATGCATTTCTGTATTTTCATTGACAGTCTGCGCTTAATAAATTCCACTCCCAGAATGCTTTTAAATGCTGCACATGGACTAAATTCTTCATTACAGTTTTGTTGCTGTTTTTAAAATTTTATTTGAATCTAAATGAATTAATGAGAGTGCAGTCATCTTTTGTATTTCTTCCAAAGGTCTCAGCTGTTGGTAACTGGGGAGGTTGCTTAGTTGCTTAATTTTGACCTTTTTTCCAATTCCAGTGTATTTCTGAAAGTGCAAAACTGTCAAGAAGACAAAATAATAGAATTTGCTTTATAATGTAATAGAAGCAAAACAATTCCTAATTTAGTTAAACAGCAGTAGGATAAGTTAATAAATATATCGATGCCTTATTTTGTCCCTTTCTTGTTTTCCAGGAGCCAGCAGGAAAAAGAGGATTGATAGCATTTGGACCTGCTGACAACTCAGAGATTGTGTGACACTTGTGAGTCAGGAAATTCAGCATGTGCTGGCTGGAGGATGCTGAATGACTCTGATCCTGTGCTGCCCTCCTCTGGCTCAGCCCTTCAAGGAGAAACCATCCGAGCCTCTGATGCTGTGTCAGGTACAGAGGACATTGGAGAGCCTTCTTAGTTATTTACATTTTAGCTGAAATTTCTGTCTCAGAATTTGCGTAAGCTCTGCTTGTAGGTTTGAATGTTTCTTCATGTTCCAGAGTAAACAAAGGTGTAAACTTTGTTTTGACTTGCTTCCTTAATTATATTGTGACATTTTTGGTAAAAATATAATTTTAGTGCTGTTTAAAAATAAAAAAGAGTTGAAAATTTCTTTTTAGGTTTTTTTTTTTAATGGGGGAACTTCAAGGAATTTCATACTGGGTTGAGACAGTTTGAGCTCTTTGCCTGTGTACTGCAGGCTTAAATTTCACTTTTTATTCTGTCTGTAATCTTAAAAGTAATCAGCGACATTTCAGCACCACAGGCCCAGTGGACAGCGACATTTCAGCACCACGGGCCCGTGGACAGCGACATTTGATACTGACTGGGTCTGCTGGATCAGCTTTGGGGTCAAAGAATGTACCCCTCTGCCACAGGGTTTGGTGATGTTTGCTCAAAGGCTGGACTCAATGACCTTGGAGGTCTTTTCCAACCCTAATGATTCTATGATTCTAAAGAAACCAGCTGCTGACCCAAGGCCCAGATTTTCAAAGGTACTTTGCAACCTCAAGTCTCCTCATTTCAAGCCAGAAGTGCTAAACAATTTTGAAAGTACAGCTAAACTTAAAGGTGTTGAACCTCCTTGGAGAAATCTAGCCCCACGTTGCCTATAGAGCATCTTCTCCATAAAACCTCACCTCCCACATTCACCAAAATCATATTAATTCCAGAAAAGAATTCAGAAAAAAAAATTACATCTGAAGACCGAGAGAAAACTAAGGGAAAAGAAGATAAATGGTTTACCTCCAACTTTAATCCAAACTTCCTCAGGCAAAGCTTTATTTATAGCACCTACTGTCTGTTTCGTGGATTCAACTTCCTGATAAAGAAAAGGGAATGTTTTGGGTATCCCAAGGTCTTGATGTTTGGCAGCTTCCAAAATAGTGCAAGATGTTCCACAGGTCTGTGAAAACAAAAAGGAAATATTTACAGGACTATATACATTAAAACAAAATAGATTATTTCGATATCTTTTTGTTAGCTTCTTAAATTACTTCTTTAGGCTGAATAAATCCACACAACCATGTTGTTTTGACAGAGTGATGAATTTTGGGGATACCTCTGACATTGCTCAGTGCCATGCTATCACTTTTGCTTCAGAGGTTACTGCAAGTTATGGAGAGCAAAATATCTTTATCACCAAAATGAATTTAAAAAAAGGAACTACAGAAAATCAGAAAATGGTCTTTTTCTTGTCTTGCACAGATGAAACAGATGATAAACTGATAAACTCCAGAAAAAGGAAATCTGGTGGCCTACTGCTCATTACTGGGACACATGTAATTAAAAATGGCACAAAAGTTACTTGATTGTCTTAAAGATTAATAAATAAATTGCATTACAGATCATTCTGATCATCCCTATTCAAACCCAGCCACACTCTACCACAAACCTTCAGAACTCTACTACACCCAGGAAGTTATTACTGTCAGCATTGGAACTTGGCAGAGGAGAGTTACCTGTGCTTGGGAAGGGTTAGCACTTCCAGCAGCAGAACATGCATTCATGGTAAAGAACGGGTAAGTGAATGGTAAGGAATGTGTGGCAGGTGCAGCCTTATTTTTCCCTAGTGCAGCACACCTGTTCCCTTGCTGGTGAAGAGGAACACCCACCACTTCTGAGGGCTGGCGGATCAATGTCACTAAACTTCAGACAAAAACAAACAAACACAGAAAACATACCAGGCTGACTGCTTGGAAATGAGCGCAGAAAAAATAAAGTACAGCTGCAAATATTCTAGAAACTATCACCAAGAAACCACTTTCATTTACTGTAAACAGAAATCACTGCTATTGCTGTGTCGCCCACTTCAGGGGCCAAATAAAAGAAAAGAAAAATCAGCCAAGGAGGTTTTTTATTCTGTGCAACAACAAGGTGCTTCACGCCTCAATAAAACATTTTGTCAGCACATTAAGACAGGTACAGGGTTAGGTTGCAAAACAGTGTTTTTGCTCCAGTTTTCCCCATAGTCAGGCCTCCACATTATAACCTGAATCTGTCATCATCATCATTATTATTATTTTTATTATTATTATCAAAAATGTACTTTGCTTTTAGCAAGCTGCATATTTAAACTAGGTAATGTTTTCTCACCTTTATTTACAGTACATGTTATCAAGAATAAAGCCATAAAGTAATTCCTTTTGGAACCCCATGCTGTACCATTCATGCAATAAACAGAGGGGCCTAAGCTGAGCTCAGTGGAGTCGCAGCCACGTTTGATGGCACAGTTTAACAAAGCCCAACCCATCCTTCTCATATATTAAAACAAGCACTATTCATAGGTTTCACTTAGCAAATCACTTTTGAACTACATGATACATAGTTTAACAACATAAACTAAAAGTAATTGCAACACACTTGTTAAGAGTTACTCCAGATTCTTGGGGTTCTTGACATCTGGGGTTTTCTGTCGGGCTGCTGTTGAATCTGTCTTCCAACCGAGCTCTGACTGCAGGTTTAGATCTAACCTCTGGTGCCAGTGCCGAATTTTCAACAAATATGTTTTCCTTATTCTCCCCCAAGAAATTTTCACCCTGTTTAGCTTTTGCTACACTGCATCCCGAGACTTCTACAGAGCTACTACTGCTGGGCGCTTTCTCTCTCTGGTTCACGGGGAGGTTGGACTCGCTAAGTAACATCATCCTGAGCTCCTGCAAGTCAGCATAGCCCAGGTGCGGGTTAGAACTCGGCCAGTAGCTGTCACAAGGCAACCCTGACTGACAGGTCACTGGGCAGACCGACTGGTTCCCAGAGCTGTTGGATGAGCCCCCGTCCTGACTGGTGCTGGGGGAGGGCTGCTGCAGAGGGGGGTCTGCAGAGGGGCCAGGCGAGGAGAAAGCGCTGAGCCTGGCTTCCACTTCACCTTCGCTACTCTGCGCCTCCGTGTGCGAGCAAAGTATGTGCTGCAGCTGGGTGTACTCAATGTCCATCATCTCCACCAGGCTGGCCTCGGGGGTGGCGAAGCCAAGGTTTTGCTCACCAAAGGAACTGTCACTTGAGCCTCCAGGTCCGACAGCAACGGGAGCGGGGTCAGCAACACTAGCTGGGCTCTGAGGAATGGTCTGAGGCTCCTCGGGGGCTGATCCTGACATGGCTACAGCAAACCTAATCGGTTACCAATGTCCCTTTCAACAGAAAACCATAAAACCTTCAACAATTGTCAGTACTATCCATTAAAAAAAAAAACCCAAAGGCAGAAAAAAAATTGCACTTAACACTGATTGGCGAGGTAACAGAGCGGGGACCAAGCTGCCGCTGGCGGGGTACCTGACACCCTGACCATGTCTCCCCCCCCGGCTGAGACCCTCCCTCCCCCTCCAGCACAGCTGCTCACGACAAACGGCCTTCACCTGTCCCCGCCCCGGCCTCGGCGGGGAGGCTGCGGGCACTCTGCGGCCTGGCACCCCCTGAGACAGCGCCCGGACGGCGGCGGGGCAGCCCGGGCGGGCGGGAGCGGGGCCCCCGCGGCCGGGGGCAGCCGTGGGGAGCCGGGGCGGGCCGGGCCGGGCGGGGCCGGGCGGGGCGGGGGCGGGAGGGGACGCGCGGGCCCTCAGCCCGGCCGAGCGCTGCCCGAGCGCGCCGCGCGCCGCCGCCAACGGCTGCGCGTAACCGCCGCCCGCGCGCGGGGCCGCGCGCCCCGCCCCGCCCCGCCCCCGCCCGCCCCTCAGGGCTGAAACTGACCCGGAGCGGCGCTCGTTGGGGGTGGCGGTGTTGTGAGGAGAGAACGGAAGAGAACGTGCGGCTGTAATGTGTGTTCACAGACTTTTTCAGGCGCTGGACACACGGTTTACCGCTTTGGCTGATTTGCGGTGCTCGGCTGGGTACACGCTGTTATGCTAAATTTTAAATAATTAAACCTACTGGTTGCTTAGCCTATGGCTAAAGTCCGTAACTTGGCTGTGTCGCTAACGGAAAGCTCCCAGAGAGCAACGGCTCGGCTGCGCTGAGGGAACTGCCCCACCTGCACCAGCAGCACCGGCGGCACGGCGGAGGCAGACTGGTGCAAGAAGGAAAAGCAACAAAACCAGCTGGGCTAACGGGAAAAACCAGCTGGGTTAACGGGAAAAACCAGCTGGGTTAACGGGAAAAACCAGCTGGGTTAACGGGAAAAACCAGCTGGGTTAACGGGAATCGCTTGTCGTTCCCCACGAGGGGCCCTGGGGCCGCCTCAGCCCCGAACCCCGCGGCGAGAGCCCGAGCAGGGCAGCGAGGGGCCCCCGGCCCATCCCGCCCCGGGGTGCGGATGGGAAAACTGAGAGGAAAAAAGGTCCCAAGGCAGTGTGCACCGACATTTCCATGAAATGCAGCCGCACTCCGACCGTCTCACTCATGACTTCCCTCTAGACGCAAACCCAGGAACTTTAAAAGCAGTTTTGTGCACACAGAACTCAACACACACTTTCCTACTTCTCTAATCTTCTTCCACACTCCCCTTTACAATGCTCACACTTGGAGTACAGCCTTTTATAGAAATAATAATATTTCTGCTTATATTGTTCCAGACTTTGCAGGGGTTTTTGCAAAAAAAAAAAAAGGTTTATCAAAATACTCTTTGTAATGTTAGCTTAGTACAAAGATAGACAAAAGCTCAAAATAGTGAGTTCTTTCATGTTAATCAAAAGTTTGGACAAAGCCAGAGAATTGTTTTTCTCTTTCTTGCAATGCAGGACAATCATTCAGTACCATTTTTAGTCTCTGTAAATTGAGTTAAATTGTTATGTTCATTTCAGCCTGGCTTTTACCGCTGCTGTGGAGGATACAGGAACCCTGCTGCAAAATCCAACTCCAGCTGATTGTTAACTGCATAAAGCTGTGGTTTAACAAAGTCACTGGAGGCTATGCTGTTGATCTTTTTCCACTTGATCTCTGTGAGGATGGATTTTACCGATCCTAAAGCATAAGCAGATCCCCCAAACTACTAAAGGAGAATTTCCTAAAAGATGAAAAGCCACATATCTATTTCATAAAAATGTAAAGCCAAGAAAATCATAAATGGTGTGACCTGAATTAATACATTTTCTTTTCTTTAGATTTTCTGATGTAAAAATCTTCAAATTCTAAGCATTCTGATTCAAATGTAAAAAAAAAACAAAAAACAAAAAAAACCAAAAAACCTTCAAAATAAATTAGGGGATGCCTTAGAACTGAGAAAAGAATCATTAGCACAGATTTTTGCTATATTTTAGAGGGCCTGCAATAAAACATTGGCTGGCTGTGACATCCTGCAGAACGTCTGTCATTAAACTATGAGGAAACAAAACCCCTGTGTCATCAGTTTCTTGTGGTTTGTGGAGAAACAGCAAAGTGTAGAAAATAATATACACAGACACATTTATGAAATGGACAACAGCTCTCTGTAGGTGTTTATTCTACTTACAGTAACAAAAACCTGTGAAGTCCCGTATTTAAATGTACAGTGATATATTTTGCCATATAAAATACAATTTACAGAATTTTCTATCAAGTAAACCTAAACAAACACACGTTTTGCATACTTTTATGTATGTCTTTAAATTAGAAACATCTCATTAAGAAAAAAAAAATCTTACACCGTAGTTGATGTTTGCATTTAATACAATTTCTTTGCATGTTACCGTTTTCCCTCAGGTTCAGGACACAGATGATCATTTCAGCCAGCAAATCCTGGATGTACAAGGACCTCAAGGACGCACCAATGTGACTGTGGTGACACACATGCTACCTGTAATATAGTCCTCAAGATGCAAAATGTTTACAGGAATCTAATTTTACATTTCCAAATCTATCTTAGCAAAATACCAAAATATTTACCCAGCGGTCAATTTACACATTCAAATAAACTAGTGGGGTTTGATTTCAGCTTTAGAATTACGTGCTTGAGGACTACATGGGAAGTAGCAATGTGATGTATTTCACCATGAAAAATGTCCCTCTTCAATCACAACATGATGTACCACCATAATTTAAACTTCAATGCAGCGTGTCTTTTTCAGTGGAGAGTTTTATATACACTGCCAGCCTAAGTAGGGCCTAACAAAAGAGCAGGATCATTTATTTTTCAAGAGCCCTTTTAGAATGAAAGAGCACTTCTATAATGAAAAGTTCAATCAAATTGGGACATTTCTTAAATCTGTGGAAAAATTTTGCAAAACCTAAACAAAACCAAAAAATGCTCCACTAAATCAGTCCAATTGAAGTAACAGATTTAGTGGCCTATTTAACCAAATGCTCTCTCTTCCTTTGGTTTACCACTTTTCAAAAGAAATGTCTGATGCTTTTATAAGTTTTGCTGGTTATAAAGGTGCTGCTCTTGTAATTTCTTTAATGACAGGTTTGTAAACATGGGATATTTAAAACCTCAAGAAAAATAACTAAGTATGACTTGTTTCTTTGCTGTACACTTAACAGATGGATTCCAGACCCAAAATACATGTATATAAAAGGAAGATAGTGCACTTTAAGCTTATAACATTCCATTTTCAAATCCTCCATCAGTCACAAGTAATTATTAACACTGTTCTTTTGCAGCTTTTTCCTAAACACATGACCCTTCCATTGTAAAAGAAACATGACAGGACACCAACATTTTTAGTGTGTGCTGTAGGAACAATTTTGACACCAAAATATCACGTAAATGAGATGCAAAGGTATGGCTCCTCAGGTCTGGATTAAATTCTCCTATAAAATTACAATTCAAGTTACTGGAAAACATAACTTTATAATCTTAAAAAGCAATATGCTCTTCTTAGACTTTTTCCATTTCTGTACTGTAAATGGAAACTTTAAGATAAAGATGCAAGTAGAAAAAAAACAAAATTTCAATACAGGTAACGTTGTGAATCTTCATAAGAAAAACATTATGCACAAAATGCAGCAAGTGAAAGTCCAGTATGTTCTTGCTTTTCATCTATCTGATTATTTTCATTCACAGTTGTTCAAAAATTGCTTATTTGTCAGTACATCGGGTAAGGCTAGTTTTACAACAGAAGTTTTTAAAAGGTGAGGATATGTACAGTATTTACAGATGTGCAGTCCTTGCTGTGTTGCCAAAGTGTATTATTTGTGGGAAGTATCAATCACAGTTCTATGACTGATTGCTGGAAGATGAAGCTTCAGTTTCCACTGGTTTCTGAGTTTCCTTCGGTGTTTCTGGCTTAGTCTCTTTACCAGTTTCCTTACTCTTACTCCTATCTTTGCGATCTTTCCCTCTTTCCCTGTCACGATCTCGATCTCTGTCTCGATCCCTTTCCTTTTCCCGGCTCCGATCCCGGTCCCTGTCTTTGTCTCTGTCGCGATCCCTGTCTCTGCTTCTTGATCGCTCTCTATCACGTCTTCTGTAAGAGTCCCTCTCTCTGTTTCTTGTCCTATCTCGGTCTCTGCTTCTTTCCCAGTCCTTACCCCGCTCTGAATCCTTGTCTCTATCTTTGTTTTGGCTCCTATCTCTATTTTTATCCCATTCCTTCTCTCTGTGTCTCTCCCAGTCCCTGTCTCTGCTCCAGTTTCTGCCACGGTCTCTTTCCCAAGGTCTGCCGTGTTCTCGATCCCTTCGTCTTTCCTCAAAGCCTCTACCTTGGCGATTATCTGCTTGTTGAAGCTCTGGCTGATCCAAACCCTTATCTTTATTTCCTCCCTCATATCTCTCTCTCTGCCTCCCTTCAAATGTCTGGCCTCTATAGTCAGGATTTTTGCCTTCTCGGAAGTCAGATGTGGGCCACTGTCCTTCTGACTCAGGTCCTTGTCCAGACATATTGGAAAGAGATGCAGATGGTCCACCTTCCTCCCACATCTCCTTTCTGTGAGTTGGTGGATGACTTGGAAGGTCCAGGAGTGGTCTTGGGGGTGGTTTCATACCTTGTGGTGACTGACCCTGGTAATGAAATCTAGAAGGAGGTTCATCTTCTTCTGGAAACATTGGAGGTGTGCCTCCTCTTGGTCCTCCAAACTGATGTGGTCCTGGACCTCTCTGGTTGGAAAATCTGGGTGGTGGGCTCCCTCTCCGTTCTTCATATGGCTGTGGCAAAAGTCCCCTTGGGCCAGGCATATGATTTGGAGCTGGACCTCTCTGCCCTTCAAACTGATTTGGATGAGGTCCTCTTGGTCCCCCAAAATGACCCGGGGCTGGACCTCTTGGCCCTCCAAACTGAGGGCCTCCTCTCTGTCCTTTAAACTGACCTGGCGGGGGTCGTCTTTGACCTCCAAAAGGAAAAGGCGAAGGTCCTCTGTTTCCCATAAACTGGGGGGAATCTGGTCCTTCAAACTGTCCTGGAGGCCCCATCATTTCATCATATTGGGAATCTGAGAATTCCATTTGTTCCATGTGAGGGTCCCTATGATCTTCAAAATGAGGTGGTGACATTCCTCTTGGACCACCATGATAAGAAGGAGCAGGGCCCCTATTATCACCAAAAATAGGTGGTCCATGCTGTGCAGAAAATAAGGAAGGAATGGGACCCTTTTGACCTCCATATCTTCCGGACTGAGGTCCTCTTTGCCCATCATTATTTGGAAAACCGTGCTCTTCAGAGAACTGTGGTGCTGGCCCTCTAAAATTAGGTCCATGAGGTCCTCCAGGTGCACCGAGCATCATTGGAGGTCCCCCTTTCTGCCCAGACATAGAAAACGCTCGATTTTCCTCAAAGTGCTGTGGGGGAGGTCCACCCTCACCCTGAGCTGGTGCGGATTCAGTTTGTTCTACAAACTGATGAGACTGAGGATTTCTTTGTTCATCGTATTGCACTGATGAAAGGCCCATCTCTGGTTCAAAGTGTCCAGCTGCCTTTTCCTGCTGAGGAAACATTGTATTTGAAAAGGAATCCCTTCCCATTGCTTCCTTTGACTCATTTGACCATGACACTTGGTGCATATCTTGCAAAGATGGGCTGTCGTTAGATGTGGAGAAATTAGGCTGAAAGGATGTACTTGGTGGGGTTGGAAGCAGCACTTTACGTATAGGTTTGGAAGCAGAAGGATCTCCAGAAGCTGTGTGACTCAAGTTTTCCAAAGTAACTTGAATGGTGTGTTCAAATTTGCTGTTAGATGTCTCTTTCTGGGGCATTGTAGATGTCTGTTCACTTGAAACCCAATTATCAGCAGTAAAACCAGGCTGAGTGGTGGCAATTAAAGCATTATCTTCCTTACCAAGTGAAGTCTGCAGAGCATTTGGAAAACTTGCTGGAGTGATTTCTCTTGTGGATATCTCATTCTGTACTACCTGCGGCTTTATTCGAGAATCAGCACTGTCATTCTCTGTCACCATCCTTCGAGCCTGTCGAGGATCTCTGTTCTGCCTCGGGTCACAGCCCTGGTTTAAAACTTGTGCTTGCTGATTTAAAGATGAAGGTAAATCTACTTTTTGTGTAGCTTGCTGGTCCTGATGGAATAATTCAGGCTTCATTAGGGAAGCTTTTGCTGGTGGAGGTGACATTAAAGCATCAGACACTGAAAAGTGAGCCATTGAAACACCAACAGCTGCTCTTTGTTGTCTGAGGGCTTCTTCTTGTTCCTCTAGCTGCCTTTTCTGTTCTTCTATTTGTTTGTTTAATTCTTCCAACATTTTTTGCTGCTCTACCAAGGAGGAGGATGCAGATAAATCAGACACAAATGAAGCAGACGCTTCTGAAGAACTGCTTTTACTGTCTGTGTACATTTTGTTGGGTAAATCATCAACAGTAACTTTTGCTTCTTCCAAGATAGTTTCATCCTCTGGATCGTAGGCCTCATCCTCTAGTTCTGCTGTAGTAGATGGCTTTTCCACACTGTAGCGTTTGTCACTCTCACCAGTCTGCGTTTCAAAGGCTTTCTCTGGACCATATTCTTCCTCAGGATCATAAGGTCTGTCATCCTCCTCCTCTTCTATGGCTTTGTCCTTGGACATCTGCCCGAACTGCTGCACAATGGGATCTAACAGAGGAACCGCTGACACCCCGCTGTCTGCCGCAGCTTGACTTTCCTGACTGGAAGACTGAACAGTTCCAGAATCCTTGGCAAGAGGCTCAAAAGTTTTCTTTTTCCCAAAGAGGGTCTGCAGGATGTGCTCAAGAGGCGTGGCGGTTTTGGAGGATGAGGAGTGCGTGGCAGTGCTGCTTGCAGGAGCAGCTGTTGAAGTGGGTGGGGTCACAGTAGTTGCGGGGCCACTTTTAATGGAGGACAGTATTTTCAGTACTGAAGGAGTCACTGCCGAGGTGTCTGGAACGGGAAGTGGGGGTGGAGGTGGAGGAGGAGATCCAGGTGGTGTTGTACTCATGGTGGAGTCTCCTGAATAAAGTGTGTATTTTGGAGTTTTCTTCTCTTGTGAAGCTGGAAGCCCTTTAGAGAACAGGGATGGTTCAGTTTCCTCATGTGCTTGAATTCTGCTTCGCTTCTCCTCCATTTTTTCTGTCTCAGTGGCAGGACGTTTCCCTTTCTGACAGATAACCAACCCAAGGATTAAATTTGGCCGAGATGATTCAAGACCTGAAAGAGAACACAAAGATTGTATACATAAAAATCTGAGTTTTAATGATGCTTTCAGTAGAAACCTATTATTTTACAAAGTGGCAGGTACAAAAGTCATAAAGGTAACAGTTTTCTAAGTTCCATCAGACCTATTAGCAATTTCCATTAGTCCACAAGCATATGCATTTGTATTTCTTACTTTTTATATGTGTATTTATACATAAGTTTAAGTTTAAATTCCTTCCTCACTATTTTTAATAAAGGATGGTAGCACCAGGCATCATTGTTAAAGTGTTTCTGCAAAAGTTCAAACTGAAGCAAGCTGCTATTTTGCTATCTTTACATTGTTTCTACTGTACAACTACCCCCACCTCTCCTCCTGAAAAAGCAAATATTTACATTTAGTTTGCAAATATACACAGAGATACTGAAAAGTGAGAAGACTTGGACTTAACATTGCTATGTGTCATACAACCTGTGCTAAAAGTCCACACTGACACCAATCTATAAATATTTTGTCTGTCTCCAAGTTAAACAAACACCAATAGTGGCAAAAAAGATCACATCAAACAGCATTTGGAAACAGTGTTAAAAAGCTGGTAAGTACTCCCAGTTCGTTGTGTTTTTTTTCCAGCCAGACATTATTTTAAGAGGCAAGAGAAGCAGGGAGAGTGCAAATGTCCCAAACCAGCCCAGGAGAGGTGTTTGGCTGGGCCAGCACCTGCTGTGGGCGCGAGAAGGCCTTGGAGCTGCTGGCCACAGGGTGGGTATCAGGCCTTGACAGGTCAGTAAAAAACACCATGAGCAGAACTGCTCCTGTGTGAAGAGCTTCAGACTTGAAGGAGAAGTACATCCAGAAATGATAAGAAAGTTTCAGATAAAGAGTAAAATGCAAAGGGCTGTAGGGCTGTCTCCTGTGTTTTTAACTCCTACATGCACAGTCCCACTGGCAGATAAACATGCCTAGAATGAAGGGCAGGGAATAAATCCTTTAACATACAGTGGTGGCAGATGTAAAAAGTCTTAACTTCTGGACTAAATGGCCTTTAAAAGGCCCTCATTTAAGGGCCACTGTCCTCCCTATATGTGTCATTAGTTATGATTCCTATTCAGCAGGGAAGCAGTAATATAGAAACATAAAATAACCTGTGAAATAAAAGATAATATTGTGAAATCAAAGATAATACTCATTGTGGATAAATGGCAATGTGAGACCTCTGACCTATATTGACCCTTCTATTCAAGATCCCATAAGGAGATTTATATATAAATGTTCTTTGTTCTTATTAAACCAACTTCTTACAAAGGAACTACTTTAAATATTTAATTATTAGCACCAAAAACCTTTTCATACCAACACAACCCCCAAACCCCACAGTAGCAGATACATTCTATTAGCAAACCACATCACACATACATTAATCTGGTGAAACAACTCAGAAGTTTTACTGGGATTCCTAAATTTACCATGTAGAGAGGAAAACACATCAGCTGTTTTCCAAAATTTATGTTAATGAATAACAACTCCCCAGTTAGTGGGTGTTGACCAGTGCAGAGCATCTCACAAACAGGAGCTCACCCAGAAACTGCCAGTAGGCATTTGCTTTTCTGCTGTTGTTAAATGTTTTGATTACCAAATTTCACGCAGAGACTTGTGATTTATGCAATTAGTCACAATGAATTTCAAACACTGAATAACTGAAATAACAAGTGTCAAAAATCTATCAGGCAGGATATACAATAAACAGCAATTACTGAGAAATCAGGTTTGAATTCCTGTAAGAAATAGAGATCAAGTCACTAATTAAAACAGGGTAAAATTTTAATACACTTTCAAGGCAAAAAATTCCAGCAGCAAGTTAATAGGATTAGTTATAAATTATTGTGTTTAGAATTTAGTCATCATAGAATAAATCCATTAAAATGTTACATTTTGATAATGGAATTTTACGCAAATATTAGAAACTTTGCCTAAGCTGACTTCCACACTCGCTCACTTTTGAGAGATCAAATACTACAGGATTCCTTCAATGAAGACACATGGTCAGAGCAGCTTTCAAAGGCCACAGCCCTGTTCTATCTCAATATCCATAAATAGGTTAAGTGCCTAATTTTAGGAACAACAAAATGTTGACTGCAGTCTGCCACTACTGCTAAATGACTGCCTTTCACAAACATAGGTTTTAAAAGTGCTGCAAGCTGTGCTGGCAGAGTTAGTCGTTTTCAGTGCTAAATTATTTATAACAGTTATTATCCTATTATGCAGTTGAAATCCCCAGTCTGGTTTTATTGAGTTACTTCCTGTAACTAAAGCAAATAAAACAGGATCTACTAAACACTAGTATTGAATTAATATTTACTTTCCTTGGCCTTAAATGCATTTTTTCATTAGATCAAGTTTACCATATTTATAGGTGTATACTGGCCCCATCTTTCCCTGTCAGCAGCAGCTGGTAAAAGCTGACCTGCACTGTTCACAGGTTCTGCCCAGCCCTGACAGACCCAAGGGAGGGACTAAGCACACCTGTGGTGAATTTTAAACTGCAGAGACCAACACAAGACTTTATCTGTATCTTATCAATGCCATGTAAATATC